>NC_079438.1:28390798-28471933 GCF_903798145.1 Danio aesculapii | reverse complement strand
TCACTTTTTAAAAATTGTAGTGCCTGTACCATCTAATATTTCCGGAACTTTAAGAATTAGCTCATAAATTCGAGGTAGCAAGACCATATAGCTGAGGCAGTAACTTAGAAACATACAACTCCAACAAGGATCTTAAAATGAAACACAAGTTTATTAAGCTACACACACAGTAAACTACTCGACGTAACACAGACAGATACACACACAGTTCTGGAATGAGTGAATGACTGAGGATGAACAACAAAGAGTCCCAAACGTCTCGCACTTGCTAAGTTAAACCCCTGAAAAGCGGAGTGGTTGCAGCGCGTTGACGTGGCTGGCATGTCCATTGTTGGAGAGGGTTTTTCCTTCGTCTTCTGGAGCGTGGGACTCCCTGTCCCGGTGACGGAGAGTTTGACGTCAGCACGCGGGAAGTTTTTTGAGTGGAAATTCCTCCAGTGACTGCTCCGGCAGAATTACGAGACTAAGAGTAAGAGTTCAGAAAAGTTGAATGACTGACCCTACTGCTGGATGGGGCTGCGTCCGAGTGTTTACTGGAAAGCCGTTATACGAGCAGAACGGGGTCAGACTGAGTTCATGTGAGTCGTGAACGTACACAGAAGCAGCTTGAGCTCCTGTGAACGGGTTCTTGTTGCCGTCGTGATGTAACGGCGGACAGACGCAGGCTTTACACGTGTAGTTCTTCCAAGAGCGATGTCCGGCAGGCGGGTTGTAAAGACGGGAAGCGTGCAACGCAAAGTTTGTGCGTAGAAAACCCTCGTGAAGCCAAACGAAAGCCTCGAACTTTCACCTCGTTGAAGTTTTATAGTGGCCAAAGTTTAGACCAGCCCACTCTGACTGTCCAATGGCAGTGGCTACTGAGCGAGACTATCCCTCTCTTTTCCCTGTTGTCTCTGACAGGGAGGGGGAGACCCGTGACATAAAACTTTACTTACTGTTATCAAAACTCAATAAAGCTCTGTAATTGACTACTATTTGCTGATACAGTTTTATCATTTAAACCAATGTTCTCTTAAGCCTTTAGTTTGACATCTAACATCACAGCCTTTATCAAATATAGCTAATTAAATGCGTTACACATGCTACAATGTTTAATTTACATGCACCCCATAGTGAATATACTTGCGTACATACGTAGTAAAACATACACAACTATTTGCAATAAAACATTAAAGCAAACACACTTTTAAACGTGAAATGTCCAAAAATTGTGCGGGCTTTTTGTACCAAAACAATTCGGATGTTATCTCCCTGAGACAGCACGAGGGGAGAGAGAGGATCACGCGCCCGAAGAGACACACATGTGTCTTTCGTCCTTTGGGTGCAAGTTAATTAATATAGTCATGTGAGGGGCCAAATGGCCGGATTTTCCCCATGGGCCATTACTTATTAACCCGTGGTTACAACACATCCTTTGTCTTATAAAGGGAAAAGAAGCGTGTGTGTTGGAACTAAGCTCTGAGCGATACTTAATTAGGAAGAAGACGAAGGGGGCGCAATGAGGCTTCCATGACTGCTGGTTTTAACTCCGCTTAGAATATGGCTGAGTTTCTGCAGTCCCCCATTTGGATGTTGATGTCGCTGAAGCGACTATCGGCAGACACTGGAAGAAGAGGCAGTCAAAGAAAAAAACAGGCACACACAAGGCACAAACAACATTTCCATCACAGACTGAATTCTGGTGAAGGTATTGGACCAATTGGCATAATCGGGTTAGAAACAATTGACAGTTTAGGGGAACCTAAATAAGGGTTGCGACAATCAATTTATTTGGCTAATCGTAAACGCTGAGGATGGCAGGTGATGCCGGAGGCAGCTCAATTAAGGTTAACAAACTCTCTGGTTCTCGGTCCTCTTCACGTTGGAAAATGTGTCGATTGCCGGGTATGCATTTGTTACATGCATCTCGGATGGCGGTCACTCTCTTGTGGAGGAGATAGGCGAGCGTCAAAGTTACAACGTAGCCAACAATAGTAACGCACAGAGCCGTATCGGCGACCGACCAAGACCAAATGATTGGAGAGCCAGGGGGAGGAAGGCGTGCAATGGCCTCCAATGCGTCGTCGACTGGGGTCAAATCGATTAATTGTGTTCCTTCCTCCTTGATCCTTTGTTCCAATCAGGATCAAGTGTAAAGGAATGTTGCTTGAAAAATGGTGAGATTTCCAGTTCGATTTGATACTCGTCCTCGGGAAGATGGTATAAGGACAAATCGTCAATATGAAGGATCGAGCCCTTAGAGACAGTGATCCACAGAGTTTGATCGGGAAGGTTAATACGAGTGGCGATGTAGTGCTGATCGTACATAAGTGTAGCGGTACGCACGGCGGTGTTAAATAACCATCGGTTACCGACAAGTTCAACTTGGGTTGCCTCGACTTGGGCCCGTGGCGTAGATTCGGCGGGACAGCTGGTATCAGGACTAACCGATTCCAGGCCGCAGATGCCGTCAATGTTATCGCAAACGAAGGGCTTACTAGGGCACAGATAATGTATCTCTTTGGTAAGAGTGCACATTTTTAGGTTAGGGGCCAAATACAACTGCTCGTTATTATCAGGGTACGCAATGACGTCAGGGGTATGAATTTTGACATGGGTGTCTCCTTGCCAAAATCCAACGTTTAAGACATCTTTGAAATGATAAATGTTGGCAGTGTCAATTATTGGTAGACTAGGCAGGCTAGGTCGCCTGTTTCTGGATCCACGTATAAGGGAATAGCACTGCCCAGAGAGAAAGCAAGGTGAGCTTGGATAGGGCTTGTGGGGCCCGTAGTGGCAGAAGTCAGGACGTTTTGAACTAGACTTAGGGGTATCAGGTAATGTGGAATTCATAGCCAGATTATCGACTGAGGAGCTCACGTCTCCAAGCATGTCAGCCATGAGAGTGGTTAAAACTCGTTTGAGTGCGTTTGAGCTAAATCGCTTTGAATAACCGAGAATAGCTTGTTAATGGATTTGATTGTTTGGTTTAAGAGAGTGCTATGCGTGTTAAGGACTGTAATAGTTCCGTTTAGGGATTTTCCAAAAGTTTGTAAGGCACGGCTCTGGACTGCGAGCTGTTGGCGGATTTCAGGTATTTCAGCCTGAATTTCGCCCACATGCCGCCTTACTGTGGCCAAGTTTATGGCATTAGCGGTACTCATGCCAATGTTGAACAGAGTTCCTACAGCTGCGGCAACCCGCAGCAAGGTGCCCAAAAATCGTTTGGGACACTGGTGGTACCCGCTAAGTTCAGCTTGGGTTACCGTCATTTTCTGCAAATGGTGCAGCATGTGTGTAACATCTGCTTGGGCATGAGCAAGAATTTCCTGGGTCCAACGACTACCAGCCCAGGTGGTTTGGGAGGCTGTGGGAGTGTAGTGAGTTCTGACAACTTCGCGGGGATTAAGTCGGACGTACACCTTTTGGGTGTGCGTATTACAGTTTGTTATCAGTAACCTTGGTTGTTCGCGGAGTACTATCCCCGATGCTGGTCCCGGCGACGCAACTTCTGGCTGGGGTGTGACCCCCATTACACAGAAGATCAGAACGGCGAGGCCAATCATCTTCCTGGCAATAGAATCAAAATAAACAAATTAGTTTTGGAAATCACGTCGCCCTGAGTGACGTATGAAAAATTTTAGGAACAATTTCCACAATTTGGTGACCGGAGTCAATCCTAAATTTAGGCCTTATGCTTAGCTTGCATGATTCTATGTGAGTCCCTCAGTATGGGACTAGAAAGGCAAATTAAAACAAGAAAAAAAAAAGAAAATGAAGAAACGAGAGACAAAAGGGAATTCAGGTAGGTTAAAAATCAGAGATGCAGTGTCACAAATCTGGAGTGGCTCCTCTCTACTAGGGGTTTTCTAGCAGAACTGTGGAGGAGAGAGCATTACTGTTGTGTTTAGCACAGTTAACTAGGTGTTCCCTAGATTGCCTGGGGTTATGTTAGTGTAGTGTAGAGGGTCGGACAGTTGTTCAGTGTCAGTGGCTTTGGTCCTCCCCATTTCTGGTTGGCTGGGACCCCAGTGCTTCTTGATCTGGTTCGAAGAACCCATCGAAGAAGAGGGTCACTGTGCCCTGACCTAATTTTGATTCGGTAGGCCACAGGTGAGTGTTTGTCAACAATCACATGAGGTTCAGTCCAGTGTGGCAGGAACTTCTTGGACAGACGGTGAAGAGTGTTCTGTCGTGGTAGGGCGAAGCTGTAGTACCACACATTGTCTCCGACATTGAATTCCTGGTATGAGGCCTTTTTGTCGTAGTAGGCCATGCGTCCTTCCGCACTCCTTTGGAGTTGTTGCTGTGCAAAGGCGAAGGTTGACCTTAGGTGCTGATGCAGCTCTTCAAGGTACTAGTGAGTGGTATAGGCGGTGATGAGATTCGTGTCACCTAGTTGGTACAGCAGGTGTAACGGGAGTGTCATCTGCCTGTCATCATCTCGAACGGGGGTATCCTAGTAGAGCGATGAGAGGTGGCCCTGATTGCTATCAGTACAAGAGGGAGCTTGATGTCCCAGTCCTTTTGATTGGCAGACACATACCTTTTCAACATGCTGACCACTGTCCTTTTGGTTTGTTCCACTTGACCAGAGGAGATTGGGTGGTGGCTTATATGAAGCCTAGCATGGATTCCCAGAAGTTTCCACACTTCCTGCATGACTTCGGCTGTAAAGTGGGTTCCTCGGTCAGAGTTGGCTCCAAAAGGCAGGCCGAATCTTGAGAATATGTGGTTCATTAACAGACATGCTGTAGTTTCTGCTGTATCGTTGAGACCTGGGAGACATTCAACCCATTTTGTGAATTCGCAAACTACTGTCAGGAAGTTTTTGTTGCCCCACACCGAACGTGGCAGATGTCCTACCCAATCGATTTGGAGGTCTGACCATGGGAAGGTCATTCCTTTCTTTTCCTTTGCAGCGGTGCTCGGTAGTTTGGGTTTGCTGGTCGAAATTGGCAACCCACTAGGCATCCCTTTACGTACTCCACTACATCCTGTTGCATGCCAGGCCAATATGCTACCTGTTTGAACATTTCATAGGTGGCTTTGGCACCATGATGTCCAGCGCATGGTGCATCGTGGGCGTACATCAGCATCATCCCCCTCTGGCCACGAGGTATGACATATGTGAGTATGCCGTCTGCGAGATGCAGCAGGTGCTTGATGGAATTGAGGTGGCGAAGTTCCGAGGACTTGGCCAGGTCAGAGGCTGAGAGTGGATTAGCCATAGGGTCGGAGATGTGAGTGTCCATAGTTTGCAGAACTTGATCCGAAGCTTGAAGGGTGACAAGATCAGTGGCCGCAAACTGTGGTGAGAGAGCAAGTTGGGAGGAGGCGGGGTTTTGCACAGTCGTGGTGTGCTGTCGATGGGTAATGGCTGCCACATTTGGGTTGGGTGGGTGGGGTTGAAATGTCCTAGGCTCTCCATGTAATGCGCCTGCTTTGGCGAGGGCGTCCGTTTGGTCATTGAAGTCTTTATCTTGCCCTGGTTGGCGTGAATGTCCACGAACCTTTTTTCAGTAGATGAGCATGTTGTGTTTAGTACAATAGAGTCGCATGACTGGAAGAGTTCTTGATGCTTGACAGGTTAGCTGTCTTAAAGCCATTTTGTTTCCATCCCACTAGATGGCATGTAAAGCTCAACCGAGCATAGTTTGAAGCGGTGCAGATAAGGAGCTCTTTGACGTTGTGAGATGCAACTAGTTGCAGGGTGATGAGAACGGCTGCGATTACTGCATACTGTGATGAGTGAGGGCCGAGTTTGAATTGTTGTGGTGGGCAGGGGTCATCATCAAGCCAGACCACGGCCGCTCCAGCTTTCAAGTTGCCCTGGTGATGGTATGAGCAGCTATCCACATATGCAGTGGTCATTCCTTAACATACATTCTTCTCAAAGTATCTGTGATTCATTAGTTGTGGGGGTACTGGATCTTTGGGCTCTGCTGAGGTGCATGGCGTGTCAGTTGAGCAGTTCTGGCAGGTTGCTAGCCCCTTTCCTAAGGACGATTTGTGGTTTTGAGCATATCTTGCCTCAACGTCCCGTCCTTGAAGTGCCATTAGCCAGGTAGCTATGCGTGCATTGGTGACCACGCCATCTCTAATTCGCTGGCTGTTGAGGAAGGTCACTGGCTGGTGGCATGTCTCTATGATCACTTTCTGCGATCCAATGTAGTTGGAGAAGCGCTGGATAGCCCACAAAGTGCACAGTAAAGACTTCTCACAATCGGAGTACTTGCATTCTGGTGGAAGCAGGGTTTTGCTGGCATAGGCGACCACTTGCTTGTCTTTGTCATGGAGCTGGTACAGCCCTGAGCTGAGGCAATGCTTGGAGAAACCTGCGTCCAGGTAGAACTCCTTCCTTGGGTCTGGGTAGGCTGGGTCTGGTGAGCGGAGCACAGGCGTTGTTTGAGTGCGCTCATAGCTTTGTCTTGGGCTTCTGCCCACACAAAAGGTTCATCCTTTTTCAGGAGGGAGGTTAGTGGTCGTGCAAGGTCGGCGTAGTCTTCGATGAACTGTCTTGAGTGATTTTACACTCCCAGAAAGCTTCTTAGCTCAGACATGTTGGTGGATGTTTTAATGCTTTGGATTGCCTGGGTACGGCTAGACTGCCATATCGTCCAATGAGCAGGCCAACGTAATTCACTTTGGTTTTACACCATTGTCCCTTGTTGAGGGCAATCTTTGCTCCTGCTATTGTCAGCTGGTTAAGGACGTGATCGATTTCCTTCAGGTGATCAACTTCCTTTGAGCTTTTCAGGAGAACATCATCGACATAGACAAGATTTCCTCTGGCATCAGGGCATGCTTTGTTCAGGAAGATGTTGAATTCTGCTGGTGAATTAGCATAGCCGAAAGGGCATCGTGTGAAGGTGTATTGCTGATTGCCGAAGGTGAATGCCAGTTTGTGTTGGTCATCAGGGTGGACTGGAATTGTCCAGAACCTGGAGGCGACATCTAGTGTTGAGAGGATTGTTGAGCCTTTGATTTTGGGGATTTCCTGGTCCAACTGAGTCATAGGCCATCGTGACGGGCACCTACTGGTTCAACTTGCAGTAGTCGATAGTAGGTCGCCATTTCCCACTGGGTTTTAGTACTGGCCATATTGGAGCGGAGTATGTGCTGTTACAGGGGCTGATGACCCCCTTGGTCAACATGGAGTTGATGATTTTTTGCACTGGCTCGTGTGAGGCAATCGTGATTTTATATTGTCTCACGAATGTGGGTGACGCATTTGGGAGAGTTGGTATGCGCACGGTATGGATGTTGGTTAGGCCACAGTCCAGGAAGTACTGTCCTTTGTACTGGTAAAAATCTTCTTTGAGTCCTTGGCGATCCGCTTCTTTGTGGAGGGTATCAGCCTCACTAAGGATCTGTTGGAGCTGTGCCTCAAACCCAGTATAGGGTTCTTCAATCGAGTCATTTGAGAGACTTTGGGTTTGGATGGCAATTGGCTTAGGTGTTTCTGTTGTAGGCTGTGTTGAGACTGCATAGACCGTGAGGTGGGTGACCTCTGTCAGTTCGGATCGGCATACACTTTCCCGAGACACCGGCAGGACGGAAGTTATAGTGATGTTTCCATGTGGTCGTGTAAACATCACTGTGGTTGAGCTGGTATTGGGCCTACGACAGGTACCATCAGGTTGAAGTCATGAAACGCCTGGTTGATGAGCCATCCTAGGTGACTGGTTTTAGGGACAGTGACATCTCTGGCAGTGCAGTTGTTGAACAGTATGTACATGGCACGTGATGACGCATCAATGAAAGGGGTGGCTGCCAGAGTCAGGCCCAGTTTCAGACAGGTTCTGGATGGCTGGAAGAATGCTAGCTTACTGTTGAGAGTGTTGCCAGGTCGCATGTTGAGGCGAACGCTGACACCCTTGCTATATGCAGGGATTGTGACTTCTCTCTCATTGATCATGGCACATGCATCTGGTATAGTTTGACCAGATCGAAGGGTGTTCACAGTGACTGAAGTGGTCAGTTGGTTCGACAGAGGGGCCCACACAACATTGTTGACAATGTCCACACAGACATTGAGCCGAACTAGGATGTCTGCTCTGATGTAGATGTCATGAGGTAGGTTAGGGACAACGAGGAAGTGGTGACTCAGCAGTCTGTTGTTCCATCGAATGTCCACAGCGCAGATCATCCTGGACGTGGCCATGGCTGTCGAGCAAGGACTGAGGGGGAAGCGGCTGTGTTTTGAGACATGTGGCAGAGTCTGGTGTCTTCGTTTTAAGGCTTGGAAGAGCTTAAGACTGACAGCTGAGTTCTCTGCCCACAGCGCTAGGGCCGCATTGGACACCAAGGTGTCTTGAATGTCTATTTCAGTCTTGATTGGAATGGAGTCTGAGTCAGGAGCTTGCAGTGAGCAAAGGAAAGGGTCTTGATCCTTACTGCTGGAGGTTGCACCAGTAGTCAGTGACTTGGGGTCAGTGCCTGTAGCTTGGCACTGTGGCTCAATGGAGCAAACTGGCTGGAAGGGCAATAGCTCCTGGACTTCAGTTCATATCTTCAAATGCTTGAAATCGATTAGAGGTTCAAATCGGTTCAGCAAATCTTTTACTATGAGGTGGGGGTACGTGTTGAGTGGTGACACGTACACTGGGTGAACGAGGCTCATTGGTCCCACTGTCAGGTGTACTGGGGCAAGCTGTTTCAGCTGTAGGCCAATGTGGGAATAGGCTTGGAGGTTCAGTTCACACCTTTGAAGTCTGAGAGTTCTTTTGGTTCTCTTGGCTCTTTCTTGGACTTCTTTAAGGAGTACTGCTGACTGCCTTCCCCTCCAAATATTTTTCCATAACTGGATTTATCTGATGTTCTGTTGGACATTGTAGTCGGCGGAGCCGCAGTGCTACTCAAACGCTTTCAAGCGCGCAGACGAGGAAAGCGTGCAGGCGCGCTTGTGAAACTCAGACAGCGCGGATTTCAGACCGCGTTGCCTAGCATCCATCTGGCAAATCTCCACTCTCTTCCCAACAAAATAGACGAACTCATTCTGCTCTCTCAGACAAACAGGAATTTTCTGCATTCAGCTGATCTGTGTTTCACGGAAACCTGGCTGAACAACACCATACCGGACAACGCGCTTCCCCTATCAGCTGTTCAGAGTGGATCGCGACAAAGAATCAACACTGAAATCGCGCGGTGGCGGGACGTGCTTTTACATCAATGAAAGGTGGTGTACAGATGTAACAGTTTTAAAAAAGATGTGCTGTCCAGATCTCGAAGCACTGTTTATTAACTATAAGCATTTTTACTCCCTGCGCGAGTTCTGCTCGTACATCCTCGTCAGCGTTTACATTCCTCCGCACACGCACGCGAGCCTGGCGATACAGAAACTAGCTGATCAGATCACGGTGATAGAGCAACAACACCCGGACTCGGTTTTAATCATTCTCTGGAATTTTAACAAAGCAAAACTATCCCGTGAACTGCCAAAATATAGACAGCATGTTACATGTCCCACAAGAGACAGTAATATATTGGATCACTGCTATACCACAATAAAGGATGCATACCGCTCCGTCCAACGAGCAGCTTTGGGACACTCTGACCATTGTTTTATTCATCTCATTCCAACCTACAGGCAGAAACTGTAAACAGCCAAACCTGTATTAAGATCTGTGAAAAGATGGACTAACAAAACAGAGCAGGATCTGCAAACTGCTGCAAACAATCTGGATGAGCTCACAGAGACTGTAACATCTTATATCAGTTTCTGTGAAGACATGTGCATTCCTACAATGACTCAACTCACATACAACAATGACAAACCATGGTTCACTGTAAAACTCAGACAGCTACGTCAGGCCAAGGAGGTTGCTTACAGGAATGGGGAGAGCGCCTTGTATAAGCAGGCCAAATACACACTGGAAAAGGAGATCAGAGTCACAAAAAGGAACTATTCTGAGAAACTAAGGAGTCAGTTCTCTTTCAGCGACTCAGCATCCGTGTGGAAAAGTCTGAAAAATATCACAAACTACAAGACACCATCCCCCAGCACTGTAGACGATGAACGACTTGCAAACGACCTGAATGAGTTTTACTGCCGGTTTGAGGAATCCCCCCCACACCCACTCTGAACTGTTCTTCACACCACCATTAACACCTCCACCACCCCCCGCCTCCCCCATACCTGCACTTCAGTTCAGTGAAGAGGAGTTGCGCCAGGTCTTCCGGAAACAGAAGAGGAAAAAAGCACCAGGCCCAGATTTTATAACACCAGCCTGTTTAAAATCCTGTGCTGACCAACTGGCCCCCATCTTCACCCTGATCTTCAATAGATCACTGGAGCTGTGTGAAGTGCCCTCCTGCCTCAAACGCTTCACCATCATCCCCATCCCAAAGAAACCCAAACTTTCAGGACTAAATGACTACAGACCGGTGGCACTAACATCTGTGGTCATGAAGTCTTTTGGAAAACTGGTGCTCACTGAACATCACTGTTCAGGACATCACTGAACCCTCACTGGACTCTCTTCAGTTTGCCTACAGAGCAAACAGGTCTGTGGATGATGCAGTAAATATGGGACTGCATTATGTTCTGCAACACCTAGACAGACCAGGGACCTATGTGAGGATCTTGTTTGTTGACTTTAGCTCGGCTTTTAACACTATCATCCCAAAACTTCTGCCCAAATTAACTCAGCTCTCTGTGCCCACCTCTGTCTGTCAGTGGATCAACAGCTTCCTAACGGACAGGCAGCAGCTGGTGAAGCTGGGAAAATTCTCATCTAGTATCCGCACAATCACCGCCCCCCAGGGGTGTGTCCTCTCCCCACTGCTCTTCTCTCTGTACAAGAATGACTGCACTTCAAAATACTCCTCTGTGAAGCTCTTGAAGTTTGCAGACGACACCACACTTATCGGCCTCAATCAGGACGGTGATGAGTCTGGTTACAGACAGGAGGTTAAGGAGTTGGCTGTCTGGTGCAGTCACAACAACCTGGAGCTCAACACGCTCAAAACAGTGGAGATGATAGTGGACTTCAGGAGAAACCACCCTGCTCTCTCCCCCCCACTGAGCATCATGGACAGCATTGTGGCAGCAGTGGATTCATTTAGGTTCCTGGGCACCACCATCTCTCAGGACCTGAAGTGGGACACTCACATTGACTCCATTGTCAAAAAAGCTCAACAGAGGCTGTACTTTCTTCATCAGCTGAGGAAGTTTAACCTCCCAAAGGAGCTGCTGAAACAGTTTTACACCTCCATCATTGAATCACTCATCTGCACATCAATAACTGTCTGGTTTAGCTCAGCTACTAAATACGATCTCCAAAGACTACGTCGAATAGTTCGGACTGCTGAGCGAATCACTGGTACATCTGATCTAATCCCTTCCTACTCCCCAAGAACTGTACTTATCCAGAGTGAGCAGAAGGGCTGCCAAAATCACTCTGGACCCCTCACACCCAGCACACTGGCTCTTTGAACTTTTACCTTCTGGTCGACGCTACAGAGCACTGCGCACCAGAACAGCCTGACACAGAAACAGTTTCTTACCTCAGGCAATCCATCTCATGAAAACTTGATAATAAGAATTGTGAAACCAACATCACTACTTGCTATACACTTTTATACACATATACACTTATTTAACAACACACTTTACATGCCAATTTGCACATAACAGCTGTACATATGACGTTGTATATAGTAATTAACATGTACATACACTGGTCAATTTGTATATTTGCACTCACTACTTCTATTTTTTTAAAAACATATTTATTATCTGTTTTTGGTCCTGTCTCTGTTATCCTGTTGCACTGTAGAAGCTCTGTCACGAAAACAAATTCCTAGTATGTGTGAACATACCTGGCAATAAAGCTCTTTCTGATTCTGATTCTTTGTGCGAGCTGACTGTCGTTCTAGGAAGCTGCGTACTTCAGGGCTGGATGTCGCGCAAAGCAGGTAAAGTCTATTTGTGTCTGAGACATTGGGTCGCATTTCCACTTGGGGTAACCTTGCCAATGTTCCTGGCCAGCTTATCGAGGTCTTTGAAGTCCATGCTGTGCGTTGATCTGTGACTGACTAGCACAGGGTCTCGTCGCTTTGGGGTAAGGTCAGGCCCTGCAGAAGGAGCTGGTGAGCGTCTTCGGCTTGGTTCCTCATCTTTCTCACTATGTGTGAGTTCGAGTTTGGGTACAGGGGATCCTGTCCTGCTTGGCAAGGGTGAGGCTAGTGCATATCTTTCCTTGGCGGGTTCACGTCGCAGTTTGTAGGCATACTTAAGTTCATCTTTGACACTGGCAGACTCCTCTTTGAAGTAGTTCAGTTCCTGTGTTAGTCGATTGGCTTCATGTCTCGCTTCATCTAGGTGAGTTTCTGTGGTCCTCTGCTGGATGTGCATCTAACTGGTAAACTCTGTGGGGAGAATCAGTAAACACGTACAGTTAGCACAGCTAAGGAACAGAGAGATACAAAGTGATAAGAAGTGTTAAGAATAGGGTAAAGATTGGTGTTTGTACTTTCCTAGAGAGAGCAATGATTTAGCTTCCCTCAATCTAAAACAAAAGAATGCTCCTAGGCTAAATTTTGAATTTTAGGGTCTCTTATCACTAGGACTGCGGCTGTTATTAAAATTTCCTATGAAAGAGGAGAAACTGTGATAAAATCAATAGGATTGACACCACACCGAATAAATGGACCCTGAATGAGCTAAAAATAGCGACTGATGATGCTTATCTTCTTGACGACCTGCTTTTAGCTCTGATGGGGAGGATTCCGCAATGAGGAGGGAATGAGGGTGAGAATCAAGTTCAACTTCAGAAATACAGTGTTTAAGTTTCCCAAACATTTGTCAAATGTCCCTAAAATCTTCTGCTCTATGATTCTCACAGGTGCAATACCCCAAATAGCAGCAGCAGTCAAGTCGAAAGAAGATAGTAGGGAAAAAGAAGACAAAAAGATAGTTAGTGGCGCTGTCGAATGGATAATTCCAAATTGTTGGTTTATTGGCTTATCAAGTTAGCTAGTTAGCCAAAGTAATGACAAACTTGTAAGTTTTAATTTGGGTTTAGCTAACCGAAGAATACTGCCCTTATAAACTCAATTGGGTGCAACAGGCTACTCTGTCCAATTGCATCAACCCAGAAAGGGAAGGAAACTGTGTCCTTGAGCTGGCTCGGGAAAACAATGGGAACTCAAAGCTGTAGTTTATTTAAGTCAATTGGGTAAATTCGACTAAAGCCAAAAGAGATATTCACCACGGGTTCCAATATATACCTGGAATAAATAAAATAACGGATTTAACTTAAAATTTGAAATTCAAAATTTTGAATTAAGTTAAAAAAAATGTATTCCAAATTAGTAAAAGGAACAAGAGTGGTAACCCCTATGCGTTATTATTTATCAAAGTGTTTTATGATTAACATTTAATCAGTAATTGTTATTGAAAGAGGAAGCCATCCATCATGGAGCTGCTAATGAAATTAAAATCTCAAGACAGCAATGCTGAGTGACATTAATACTCAATGGAGTAATGATAAAGTAAAGGAGAACAATTATGATTAAAATCAATCATTAAACAACACAGAGTAAATTTGACATCTAATTTAAACTCACATAAATGGGTTTCCAGACTTCATTAAACTGGATCAGATTGATTAACTTAATCACAAACTGTTATTGAGCTCTGAGACTAATGGACTATTCATAAACAGAGATGAAAAGAGGTGAAAAAGGAATAATAATTATAACAGTAATAATGATTATTATTATTGCTAAATTAGACAAAACAACCTAAGGTTGAAATAAGACATATGCAGTATTGATGCTGTCAAGATCACTCAGTGAGGTTTGCAATTAAACTTCCCAGACATATAACAATATGATTATTTTAATCATTAAACATTGGCAGTAAATCAATGATAATAGGAAATGGTTGTTTCTAGATGTTGATTAATTGGTCAGAATGTATTTGATTGCATTAATCAATAACTCTTATTGTGATAGGGCAGCCAAGCGTCATTAACTATAAATGAAATTGAAATTTCACAACAGCAGTGACGATGGTCAAAACTCAACTAAGAGAAATAGTCATTAAAGTCTAAAGGACAATTAACGTTATGATTAAACTTAACACTATGCTTATAAATCGACTTCCCAGTCAACCGTGGTAAGAAATGGTCATTCTTACAGGTTGAGTAGTTTCGATAAAAGCATTTATGTCACTCGTGAAACATTTTAACGAGGGGATTTAGCAATAGTATGTTTTCCAAAAGGCCAACAGCTTTTGGGAGTTCCGACTGGTGACACGGGCCCAATATAGCGGCAAAAGCCGTTTAGACAAATGTGATTAACAGCAACAATGAGATCGCACACCCTTTATTAGCTTCAGCACTTGTCAACTTATTTTCCAAATGAGAAAAAAAGATAAGACATAAGCATGAAGAGAAAACATCAAAGATTGAAAATCCGCTAGCTGAAGCAAAGTTTACTTTCAAATGGCCACCAAATGCTTTGTGCTAGCCTTCGATATCACTAAACACACATATACTTCAATGCGACGCATTAGCGTCGGTTAGCTTAGCCTCGTGCTAGGCTTTGTTTACTTTCAGTTCAAGTCGGCGCTGGCGAGCTGCGCATGCGTGAATGACTGAAGTTCCAGCGAGTCCCTCGGGACTTCCGGGGTCAAGGTCGTTGCTATGGCAATGAACACCAAGTGGCAAAATAGCAGTTTACAAGCACCATGCTCTTCACACTGCACAATAGCACTATTCAGAATACTATCCTTCTGATAATCAGTGACCAATGGATACAGCTTTAGCGATTACTGTATAATACACTATGGAGGCCGCGGGTACTCGCTGTGTGGTCACGCGCACTGGTCAGGTCATTTATCTTACATTAATCAGTGCAGAGCAAAACTTTAATCAACAGGGGAACTGAGATTAAGGTGAGATCCGGGATCTCGGCCCTACGTGTTAGAGTCTGTTTAAACAGTAACACGGCTGTGGATTCAACCACATAAACTTGATCAAGACAAATATTTTCTCCCACAATACAACACAGTTATCTAAGCAACCGCATTCTTTAATTCACTACTCTTAGCGAATAAAATGGTAAAGGTGGGTTGATTTAGTCTAAACCCAGTAGCCAGGAGAAAAACAGTTGATTTCAGAGCCGGAGTCTCGCGGCGTAAGAGATCACACTGTATAAGACCCTTTTAAGAGGAGAGATGAGAGACACACTTATCCACCTCTTTCTGCGCTCTTAAAGCGGCTTTACTGTTCGTCTCGGCGGACGAATAGACTGCAGTTTTGTGCGCGGTTCGTCACGGCGGACGAATTAATTGAAGTTACAGCGATGTTCGTCTCGGCGGACGAATTAAATGCACCTTTTGTGCATGGTTCGTCACGGCGGACGAATTAAATGCAGTTTTACTTTCTCAACAACACTTCAGCATGGAGTCAAGCAATAAAATGCATGGTACAATGATAGAGTAATGACATGTGTAGCAAACTCTGTTTCCTCTAATCTATCTTTACAGTCAAAAATAGAGACAATGTGTTTCGGGGGGTTTATGTGCTTAAAAGTTAGTTCAATCTACTGCCCAAAATTTTACTCCACCATTATATGTAGTGCCTGGACCATGTAATATGTCAGGTACTCTAAGAATTAGCTCATAAATTCGAATTAATTCAAATTAATTCTCGGGGATTGGAATCAGAAGATCCAAATGACTGACTCACAGTCAGAAACAGGTTAACACGTACACTTACGTCATCTATTGGTCTACCCTAATAGAAGTAAGCAGCGTGATTTTAGCTTAATCGATTTTAGCTTAATAATCTATGTTATATTATTACGTGGCCAACAATAATAATATAAAACAGGATTTCAGCATTTATACAAGCGAGGTAGCAAGACCATATAGCTGAGGCAGTAACTTAGAAACACATACAACTCCAACAAGGATCTTAAAATGAAACACAAGTTTATTAAGCTACGCACACAGTAAACTACTCAACGTAACATAGACAAACATGCAGATACACACACACACAGTTCTGGAATAAGTGAATGGCTGAGGATGAATAACAAAGAGTCCCAAACGTCTCGCACTTGCTAAATTCTTAGCATTGCAACCTGAGAAAACTACCAAGCAGAGAATCTGACTAAGGTTTACTGCTTAAATTTAACACCAGCTTCAGCAAGGAGAGAAAGTTGTTTGTGTTATTTGCGTTTTGATGACCAGTGACACTTGTCAGCTGGTTAAGGGAAACCCCGGCAAAGCAGAGTGGTTGCAGCGCGTTGACGTGGCTGGGATGTCCTTTGTTGGAGAGGGTTTTTCCTTTGTCTTCTGGAGCGAGGGACTCCCTGTCCCGGTGACGGAGAGTTTGACGTCAGCACGCGGGAAGTTTGTTGAATGGGAATTCCTCCAGTGACTGCTCCGGCAGAATTACGAGACTTAGGAAGTAAGAGTTCAGAGAAGTTAAATGACTGACCCTACTGCTGAATGGGGCTGCGTCCGAGTGTTCACGGGAAAGCCGTTATACGAGCAGAACAGGGTCAGACTGAGTTCATGCGAGTCGCGAACGTACACACAAGCAGCTTGAGCTCCTGTGAACGAGTTCTCGTTGCCATCGTGATGTAACGGCAGACAGACGCAGGCTTTACACAGGTAGTTCTTCCAAGAGCGATGTCCGGCAGGCGTGTTGTAAAGACGGGAAGCGTGCAATGCAAAGTTTGTGCGTAGAAACCCCTCGAGAAGCCAAACGAAAGCCTTGAACTTTCACCTCTACTGAGCGAGACTATCCCTCTCTTTTTCCCTGTTGTCTCTGACAGGGAGGGGGAGACCAGTGGAATAAAACTTCACTTTACTGTTATCAAAACTCAATAAAGCTCTGTAATTAACTACTATTTGCTGATACAGTTTTATCATTTAAACCAATGTTCTCTTAAGCCTTATAGCTTTAGTTTGACATCAAACATCACGGCCTTTATCAAATACAGTTAATTACATGTGTTACACACGCTACAATGTTTCATTTACATCCGCCCCATAGTGAATACACTTGCTTACATACGTAGTAAAACATACACAACTATTAGCAATAAAACATTAAAGCAAACACACTTTTAAACGTGAAACGTCCAAAAATTGTGCGGGCTTTTTGTACCGAAACAATACGGATGTTATCTCCCTGAGACAGCACGAGGGGAGGGGGAGGATCACGCGCCCGAAGAGACACACATGTGTCCTTCCTTTGGGTGCAAGTTATTAACATAGTCATGTGAGGGGCCAAATGGCCAGATTTTCTCGATGGGCCATTACTTATTAACCCGTGGTTACAACACATCCTTTGTCTTATAAAGGGGAAAGAAGCGTGTGTGTTGGAACTAAGCTCTGGGCAATACTTAATTAAGAAGGAGATGAAGGGGGCGCAATGAGGCTTCCATGACTGCTGGTTTAAACTCCGCTTAGAATATGGCTGAGTTCCTACAAAACTTTAGCAGGTTGTGACTGTGTCTGTGGGTGTCAACATTCAACATCACTTTCCGTGTGAACAGCCCTTAAGTCTTACCAGATGTGGAGCCCAAATGTGCAGGGGTGTGATTTTATTTATCTTGATATACAGTTCTACAGATGATGTTGAGTGTGTGATTGTGTTTGCTGATGTCAGGACTTGATCAATAAGGAGAGCTAATCAAGATGTGTGTGTGTGTGTGTGTGTGTGTGTGTGTGTGTGTGTGTGTGTGTGTGTGTGTGTGTGTGTGTGTGTGTGTGTGTTCATCACTGCTGTTGACATGAGCAGAAACAGCAGTCAGCATCTTCACAACACAAAGAGATGTGTGATTGTCCAACTGTGTGATGTGGACTATTGCTGTGTTTGTAGATTGTCTGGCTGTATGGTGACAGAGGAAGGCTGTGGTTTTCTGTCTTCAGCTCTGACTTCAAACCCCTCACACCTGAGAGAGCTGGATCTGAGCTACAATCATCCAGGAGATTCAGGAGTCAAGCTGCTCTCTGAACAACTGGAGGATCCAAACTACACACTGGACAAACTCAAGTATGTGGAGCATCACTGGCCTTGTGCTTTTCCACTGAATGGCTTTAAAAAGACACTAGAAAGCTCTTTTCTGATCTTCAGTTTTCTGTGAGGGTTATGGGGTGAGGACAGACAGAAGATACAGCTTGTAGAGTATTCCAGTCATGTCTATGAAGAGCAAATCATTGAGTGTGAAATGAATCTCCTCTGTAAATGTTGGAGTGTATTGGCTCAGTTGTGACATTAAGCGGGACACACTGTACAGTTTCAGCATTTGAGCTGAGCAGAGAAACTTCTTCCTCCATTTGTGCTGAAGAATCCTCCAATATCAGGTCAGGAATAGGGTTGGGGATTGAAGATGGATTCAGATTCTGAAATCAGACACTTGGATTAATGTTCAGACTCTTGTTCTAAAATCAACATCTGGATTCCTCTTCTCTGTGCACACATGTGTATTTTTCACTTGCTAATCTGTCAGGAACTTGGGCGCTGGCGAGCAGCTTTAATAATCTGAACATAGTTTAGAGATGGACTGCAACATGCTCAAAGGCTGCATGTGCTGAAGAACGATGGCAAAGCTAAGTGTGATCACTGTAATAAATGAATGTTGCAGCAGGGTGTCTCCATCAACATGAGCAGTATCTGCGCTCGCTTCACCAACAGCAGAGGAAAAGAACCCACTGTGTTAGATTCATTGTGCATCCCGGCTGGAACCAACAAGTGTTGTGTGTTTTAGCTGAAGAGTTTGGAGCGTGTAGCTGAGCAGCTCAGTGCTAGCTTTAGCTTATTAGCTGAGGGGGAAACTAAACAGCTCATTCTCTCCATCTGTGTGTGTTTACAGTCTGGATCATGGAGGAGACGCGAGGATTACAGCAGGACTACGCAAATGTAGGACTATACACAGACACACACACTCACACACACACACTCACACACACACTCACTCACACACACACTCACTCACTCACACCCACACAGACAATCACACACACACACACACACACTTTCTCTCTCTCTCTCTCTCTCACAACACACACACACTCACTCACTTGCACGCACGCACATATGCACGCACACACACGCGCACACACACACGCAATCACACATGTACAGACACACACAAACACACGCACACACACAGCTGTGGTTATAATTGTGTGTGTTCTTGTGTTCAGATGTCTGTTTCCTCACACTGGATCCAAACACAGCACACACTCAACTCATTCTGTCTGAGAAGAAAAGAGAGGTGAAGCGTGTGAGAGAGAATCAGTTGTATCCTGATCATCCAGACAGATTTGATGGTGTGTATCAAGTGTTGTGCAGAGAGAGTGTGTGTGGACGCTGTTACTGGGAGATTGCCTGGAGTGAAGATGATGCTGTGTGTATATCAGTGTCATATAAGAGCATCAGGAGGAAGGGAGGAGGTGATGAGTGCTGGTTTGGATCTAATGCTCAGTCCTGGAGTTTGTTCTGCTCTCCCTTCAGATTCATATTCTGGCACAATAACACACAGACTCGTCTCCCAGTAACTCCGTTCAGCAGTAGAATAGGAGTGTTTGTGGATCACAGTGCAGGAACTCTGATCTTCTACAACATCTATAGAGACACAATGAGCCTCATCCACTCAGTCCAGACCACATTCACTGAGCCGCTCTGGCCTGGGTTTGTAGTTTATCCTGGATCATTGGTGAAACTGAGCTGAAGACTGACGAGAGATTTACCCAGAATCCTCTACAGGAGCAATCAGCAGCTGTGTGTGTGTGAGAGAGAGAAACTGTGTGTGTGTGTGTGTGTGTGTGTGTGTGTGTGTGTGTGTGTGTGTGTGTGTGTGTGAGAGAGAGAGAGAGATTTACAATCTTTTAATAAAAAAAAATTAATCTTAATTATTAACATCACTTTACAAGAAAGAGAGTGATGATCATAATTTACATCAACTCCCTTATAAATACAATATTTTCATCATCATCACCTGAACATAAGGAATTACAACACCACTGAATTTTAAAAACCTCAATTGTTGGCATCAATCTATGGAAATTAAAATCAATAAGTATTCTTGCTTTAACCATGTTTTTAAAAACAAAAACAACATCTTGTCCTGACTTCTCTTCTATCTTATTTCTTGGAGTAATGTAGATGGCATATTTAGCTTGTCCTACAATGAAATTAATAACATGACATTTTAACTTTTGTTTCTGACTATACAAAAACCCAAGAATAAAATCTTGCTCAGTAAAACACATATTAAAATAATCAATAAAAACACCTTTTAACAATTCAAAAAGAGGATCAAGTCAATTACAGTCCATAAAACAATAGAATCTCTCGTTCTAAACAGAAGGGACACCTATCATTTACATTGGGGTTTAAAATAGATACAAAGGCATTCACTGCAACGGCTCCATGCACGATTCGGCATTGTAAGTCACCAATCTTTTTTGTTAATGGTGGTTTGTAAATTGCTCTCCAAGCAGGCTTATTTTCATTATTAATCTTTAACTTCTTTCTCCATACTGTATCAGTTTTTAAACTGAATTTTTTTTTTATGAATGACTTTTACAATGCATTTATACAATTTTTTTTCTTCTATCGTGCAAAAATCAATATACATATTAGTTCCCAAATTAAACAGAGGGTTAGTATAACAAGACTCATCAACAGCAGGTAAAAGTTAAATATCTGGGAAAAGATCTTTACTGTCAGGGATTAAAGTCTTTGCCCCATATTCTTCTAAAAGTGTCTTTTCCTCAACTGTTAAAAACATATTCAATTTATCAAGATACTTTACAAATCGTAACGATCGAACCCCTAAAAGGTCAGCAACTTGTTTGTATCTTTGCAAATCATAGCCTGCTTCATTTATTATATCTTTTAACTTAGAAATTCTTTTAGACCATAAGAAATGTGTTAACCCAAGAAAATCATCTTCAGAAGCATCAAACCGAGCTCCAAAAATAAGTGGCTCTTCCAACAACCAATAAAGAGAAGTTGCTGGTTCCATCCATCTATATTTAAACATTGGCCAGACTTTAAACAAACTTTGATAAAGCAGGGATACCAGTAAAATTCAAACATTTATAGTCCATTAAAAACAATGTTAAGTCCATTTCCATGTTACCTACTTTCCTCAAAATCCTTAATGACAGAGGTCTCCACACGACCGAAATAGGTCCCGTTAAAACTTTTTGTACAAACTGAAGACGGAAGGTGGCTTTTCTACTTGGAAGATTTACTAGTCCTTAACCTCCTTCCTCCTTAGGCAGAAAGAGAATGCTTTGAGGAGTCCAATGATAATTGTCCCAAAAAAAGTTCACCAGTTCTCTTTGAATGTTTATGAGGACTTCATTCGGAGAATCCACACAAGCAATTTTATGCCATAATGAAGATGCCACAAGATTATTAATAACAAGCACACGCCCTCTATAGGACATTTGAGGGAGTAACCATTTCCACTTTTCTAACCTACCTTTTACTTTTTCGTATAACCCTTCCCAATTTTTCCTGATAAAATTCTCATTTCCTAGATAAGACACCAAGATACTTTAGCCCTCCTCTTTTCCAAATCAGTCCTCCAGGTAGATCAGGAGGACGTGTACTCCAATTCCCCAATAATATTGCTTCACTTTTCCCCCAATTAACTTTAGCAGAAGAAATACATTTAAACTCATTAACAATTATTTTCAACTCACTGACATCATCTTTTCCATTTACAAAAACTATTACATCATCTGCATAAGCAGAAAGGAGTATAGGATTGTTACAAGAAGGGAAAATAATACCTTTTAACTTATCGCGTAACTTTTGAAGTAAAGGTTCAATAGCCAGTGAATACAACATGCCAGACATTGCACAGCCTTGCCTGACTCCTCTCTGAACTCTGATCGGAGCACTCAAACCACCATTAACCTTCAGAACAATTTCAATGTTACAGTACATTGCCTTAATCATTGATGTAAACGAAGGACTTAATCCAAAAGCTTCTAAAGTATTCCATAAAAACAAATGTTCAACTCTATCAAAAGCTTTCTCTTGGTCAAGAGAAATTAAGCCTCAATTTATTCCTAAAAGCTTTGAAGAGTCTAAAATGTCTCTGATCAAGGCAATATTATCTAAGATGGACCTGTTAGGAATGCAATAAGACTGATCAGAATGAATTAACTGTCTTAACTTTACTTAGTCTTAAGGCTAATACTTTTGATAAAATTTTATATTCTGAACATTAAAGTGAAACTGGGCGCCAATTGCTGATGTACTGAAGGTCGCCTTTCTTAGGCAACAGTGTAATTACTGCTCTTCTACAGCTTAGAGGTAACTGTCCTCTTTTCAGACTGTCATTAAAGACTGCTAATAATTCCTCTCCTATTGTGGACCATAGAGTTTTATAAAACTCAACAGTTAGCCCATCAATTCCTGGAGATTTACCATTTTCCATTGCCATCATAGCAGTATAGAACTCTTGTAACGACAAAGTCTGTTGCAGTTCTTTGTTTGATTCCTCATCCACCTTTGGTAGCCCTTTTAGGAAATCTTCAGCATCTGCACCCCCTTCCACAAGCTCAGATTTATAAAGGTCAGAATAAAAATCTACAGCACATCTTCTAATGTCATCAGGTTGAATGAATTCTTGTCCTGTAGCTGATCGTAATGAGTGAATAATTTTACTCTGACCTTTTTTCAACTCCAAATTAAAGAGAAATTTAGAAGGAGCATCCATTTGATTAATAGACTGAACGCGAGAACGAACCAGAGCTCCTTGCGATTTGATTCCCAACAGGTCAATCAACATTTCTTTTCTTTTTTAATTCATTAATATGATTTTTATATATTTTTTTTGTTATTATTTCTTGTAAGGCAATCATTTCTTTTTCTAAAACCTTCATTGATTGAGCTATATCTCGAGTAACATTCAAAGTGTACTTTTGACAAAAATCTTTTATAAGAACCTTACCACAATCCCACCATTGCTGTAAAGAATCATAACACTGTTTTTGTTGTTTAAAATTTTCCCAGAAATACTTAAAACCATCCTAAAAATTTGTATCATTTATCAATGAATTATTAAAAACCCAATATGCACTTTTACACTTAACATTCTTAATAAAAAATACCACACAGCACTAAACTATGATCAGAAAGTCCAACTGGAATAATTTTACTAAATTTAAAAATATTCCTCTGAAACTTATTACTGTCAATTCTATCTAGTCGTGCCACTGAGATATAGTGTTCAATCTTATGAGTCCAAGTATATTGTCTGATATTTGGATTCATACTTCTCCATATATCGCACAAATCATGAGCTTCAATAAGTTGTATTAGTGTTTTCTGAGAAGCAGTGTGTAACACAGGGAGTGACAGAGACAACTGAGGTTAGGATCCACGTGCAGGTTTATTCAAAGTCAGGGAGGCAATGGTCAACACAGGTGCAAACAGATGTATAAAGGCAGTCCAGAATCGTAGTCAAACACAGGCAAGAGGTCGGTAGAAAGGCGGCAGACAAGGAGAAAGGGAAACCAGGCAAAGATCAAAACACGGCGGAACAAGACTAAGGGAAACGCATTGTAATGTCACTTTACAGTTAAACAAGACTCGGCAAAGGCAGGGAGTGTGTGTGTTGTTTAAATAGTGTGTGTAATCAGTCTTTGACAATCCTCAGGTGGTGCAAGTGTAATCAGTCAAAATGAGGAAGCATGTGTGTTTGTGAACAGAGTGCATGTATGAAAATGTAGTCCATAGGTTATTGTGAAGGTGAGTGTTTACCAGCGACCTCTGGTGGTTAGAGATCGCTGGTGATCGTGGCACAGTGTGTGGTTCTATATGGTTCCTATCTAACTTGTCATTGACAGAACAATTAAAGTCCCCTCCTATAAATAATAACTCTTCTGAGTTTAAACTTTTCAATAAAATATCAACTTTAAAAAAAAAATGAACTCTTTCGTGTCCTTTGTTGGGTGTATACAAATGCATAAACACCATGGTAACATTTTCAAATTTAACCCTAATTTTTAAAAAACGACCACTAATTATTTCTTCCACTTCAAATGATGCAGGTAGAAAAGGTTTTGAAAACAGCACAGCCACCCCTCCACTAATAGATGATTTATGACTTAAAACTATTGGTCCATCCCATTCTTTTTTCCATTCGCTCTCATTTTTAGAATCGCTATGTGTTTCCTGCAGGAACACAATATCAATTTGCTTTTGTCTAATAAATTCATATAACATCATTCTTTTATGGCTATCTCTGGCACCATTTAGATTTAATGTTCCACTTTTAAAATTCGTCATATTGACTTTAAATATGAAAGCAAAAAAAAAAATTAAAAATAACAAAAATTGCCAGAAAAGCCTTGTTTTTTTGCAAAATTTTAAATATTATCCTCTTCAGCCTTTTTTTTTCAGTTTGTTTACAAACTTTCTAAGACGGAAAACCTCTAGATCTTCTAATGCTCTTTCTTTCATTAGATGTTTCACATCATAAATGAAGTGATCTGCCTTCCACACACAAGTGCTCCTATCAAGGTCATTAATATATAAGCATAATTTCCCCCACATTGGAATAATAGACAACTAATACAAATGCTATTTTTTTACAACTAAATTAATTTGGTTAGTCAGTTTTATAATAAAGATGGTATACTTTTCTTACAATGAATTCCTTTCTCATCACAGTATCTCAATAACCCTGCAAGTTTTCAACTGTTATTGGTTCAATTCCTCCAGAGACCCATATGTTATTTAGTGGTATTAATCAAGACCATCGTCTTTTGATTTTACTAAATGTTATGTTGGCAAAACTTGTTTTACAGTAAACACCAAGAGTAATAATAGAGCTTTTCCAACTCTTTTCCAAAAAGGAATCACTACTGTTCCTTATATACAGTTTTGTTGGATGTCTTTTTTAAAGGGTGACTTGATTTGCTGAACAAAAGTGTGGCTGTTACCACAGAAATATCAGGTTAGAAACAAAATTAAAGAAATATGCTCTAAACTTCTCCACAGATTTTATCCAGCAAAACATTATTTACAGAAATGTAAAAGTGGAATTGATGTAAATTGTATTTCTGTAATGAATACGAGGAGACGGTTTTACACTTATTTTGGTATTGTACATACTCAGTCAAAAGGAAGAGCTTCAAACAATTATTAACAATTTTCAGTGTTCAAAACCTCTTTTATATTGTGGGAAAATGTACTTTTTGGCTTTACTGTCTAATTTACTAATAAGCAACCAAATTTTAAGGTATTGATCACTGAACTATGTTTGTATATTACCAGCATCAGAGACTCTTTGAACAAGGAAGCCTACCCACTTTAAAGAATTGTGACCTCTATAATGTATTTATTACATATGTACATTTTGTATATCTGTATTTTATTCATAATTACCCCCTGGCATATATATGTTTGTGTTGTAAAATGTTATTTTCTGTTCTTTAAATAATAAAAACTTAATAAAAAGCAGATGAACAAACTGAACTGGAACATGAACTAACTTTAACCTGAAGATTCAGAAACACACCCTATATGCTACAGACGGACTGTTTTAAAGATATTTGCTTTAAAACTTACAAATTGAGTAATTAGTGTTAAACTGAAGTGCTTTAATAGAATCGTATTCAAACACTGAACACAACAACAATCATCTTTATTTTTTCCGGTGAGTTGGAGCTAAATTATGTTTCCTGACTTGAGCTAACCTTAGGAGCATTAAGCAACCTGTCATGTTGGGGCTTCTCGTTCTTTCGCATTGACCGATAGCAACACGCCTGTATCTGACCCTGAATAAAAAGGAAGGAGAGGGTTAGCACAGCTTGCGGACAACTACTAACATAAAACTAATCCTGCTGGATGTTAAATAGTTATTTTTGCTAACGAATGGCTTGAGTTAGCAAATCTTATGCTGTTGGCTGCGCACCTTACTGTAACCTAACGTTGCAAACGCTTCGTGTAAGACACGTTTTGTCCACAAATTCCTTTTAAATGCTGATTTATTTAGGCTACGTCAGTTTTACACATTAACCAAGCGAACAATGTGTTCTTGTCCAAATTACGGCAAAGTCGACAGTGAAAATGTCATCCGATGTCCTGAGGCTGTCATGTTAGCGAAACCGGAAAGAGAGAAACATTGCTTCGAAGGGCGCTTCCGGTATTCAATTCCGCTGTGAAAAAGGTCTATAGACTGAACAGTTTTCTATCAGTCATCATAGATGATCAGTCATTATTATCTGACAGAATCAATATAGCAGATACTCGTTTGCTGGCCTTGCTGAATGATCTACTTTGAACAGGTTTAATTTATATAATGGATTAATTTATAATGAAGGAAATAATAGCAAGTTAATATAGACAATAATATATTTTATATGTAATAAATGTATAACCCTATATTAATATTTTACTCAAGCGATTTAATAGTGTGTATTTGCTTAATTTTCTAATAACTTTTTAATAATGATTTCCTACATGAAATACTGTAGTAATTTATAGTAAGCAATATATTGTTTTTAAACCAAAATTAAGCAATAGAAACAAAATAACTATTAAATATTAATTAAAAATAATGATATATATATAAATAACTAACAGCTGTGACAGTTTATTAAAGATAGTAGTTTATAATCAGATAATCAGTTAAGATAATCAGTTTATAACTATATTATACATTGTTTAAATGATTAACTATAGTAATTCATTTTAATGTGACACATTATTGTTTGCTTTTATATTTTACAACAAAGTGATTTTAACCAAGTATGATAATATTAAGATGCTGAATTAGTTTATTACACTTAATCCTACAATTAGACGGTCTATTATGTTTTCTTTGTGTATGTGGACACATGAATAAAGTCATAAGTGTCTTTATCTAATTAATTGTATTTACATAATTTGAGTTCAGAAACTGCAGAGATGTTAAAATGATCGTTACGATATAATAATAATGACTGAAATGGGAAATCATATTTGTGAACTTTAATAGGTGGCGATAATGCTAAGGAGTTAGTTAGTTACCATATAAGGTTTGCCTAAATCGTGTGTGCTAGATTATGTGTGCCTGAAACGTGTGTTCTGCGGTTCTGCAGCCTGGGCCGTAGATCTGCCTGGATCCAAGTCTGCAGACTCCTTTTACACACTCCAGTCCAGCAGGTGGCGATAGAGCACATTTAAGTTTGACAACCGCCAAAATACTGAAGAAGAAGTTGACAAACCGAAAGCGTCAAAAGAGCTCAAGTTGTGTTCCTGCTGCACAAGAGCGTCTGTACTTCTGCAGGTAAGTTTAATACTTCTACATTACGCTTATTTGTGGAGATGATGAAGGGGTTTATATGTGTATAAGCGTGTTTATAAGCGTGATTTATAGGACTGTCTGCTCCTGAAGCTCAAAGCCTCAAACACCGATTAAACACGGTCATTTGAACAATATAATGGGTTATTTTTATCCCTTGAAAGTGTTTGTGCTCTTCTATATCAGGTTGACTCGATAATTTCACATTATTCAGCACAAAATAAACTTTAAACAGAGTCAGGAAATCGAAAGTGAAAGCAGAGCTTCAGTAAACAGAAGAATGCGGATGATCCTTAAACTGCATTTAACTGGTAACGTTTTAGTACTAACTAACTACTAACTAAGCTAATAAATAATTAAAATAATAAGTTAATAGTTATCTAAAGCAGAAGTTATCGTGACAGACACATACATATCAAATGATCAAACCTGAAATATCTGAGGTGTCAGATCAGGGGTTAAACCAACTGCCTTAATGTTAATCAGTATAAATATATCTGCTGTGAAATGGCTGAAAGTCAGTGTGTGTTCTCCCTCATCATGTGGTCTGTTTCAGTAAGGTCTTGTTAGTGAAGTCAGCATTGTTTGCATATTGTCATCTCCAGGTGATGGTCAGCGGCTGATTGTTTCCTGAAAGCTCTGCTAATGTCTGCATTGGTGTTTTAGCTGCAGTATGGCAGAGGAGCGAGTAAAGGACTCTCTCTCAGAGAAACACAGGTATTGACTCTGTTTTTACACCATTATTTCAACACTTTCTCTAAAGAACAAAGACCAACAACAATGCACTTATTTGTGTTGCTATTGCCTGATCAAATGATGGACAAAGCTTCAGTTTAACTTCAGGAAATGTGTTTAGATCAGTCTAGATTACAGACAGCTTGATCTGGTGTCATCTTCACCAGAGCTATATGTGTCATGTTTACCCATGATTCCTGTGTAGCAGACCTGATCAGACAGACCTTCAGCCAACTATTAGTTTGTGCTGAATTAACAAAACAAACTCTTAAAACTCTTGTAAAGGAGACTGAAGTTTGTCCTGCAGTTTATTCCTCTGGTGTGTTTGTGTCTTCAGTGTGAGATCAGGATCATGTGTGTCTCTGAAGAGTGACCAGTCTAAAGGCAATCCACCAGAGTTCAGAGAGAAAACCCCATCATCTGCCATCAGGTATTTAGTGTTTTACATTATTGCTCACACATGGACTGTTTCAGTATTTATCAGGACATTTTAATTATACTTACACAACACTTTAAAGGCACAGTATGTAAGAAACACTAGAACAGTGTTATATAATCTTTCTTTAATCTTTCTGTCTTCTTTCATACTCCTGATAAGGACAGATATCTGACCATTAAACATTTATCTACAGTTTTTAACTTTAAATAATGCATCTAAAATATCTGGTAGTAAAATATCCTCTTTGTCATATAAAGTTATCTTATCATGCAAATTCAGCCACCGTAATATTTGAGATATATATCATAAACGTCTTGACTTCTGAAACTCACTCTTCGGGGGCCTACCAGCAAGCTCTCTGAGACGTTTACAGTACATTCAAAATTCTGCTGCACGGACTTTAACAAATACTTCCTCGTGCCACCATATCACTCCTGTACTTGAGCAACTTCACTGGCTTCCTGTTAATTTTAAGACTGGTTTTAACATATAAAGCAGTGCATGGGCTAGCACCTGACTACATCTGTGACCTGGTAACTCTGGCCACTCCCACCCGCAGTCGTCATTCTTCATTCTTCATCTGGACTGTTGTTGTATCAGCCACGCTGTAAACTGAAGACTATGGGTGGTCGTGCTTTTTCATACAGTGCGCTTAAGCTATGGAATGGCCTACCCATCAGCATCAGGAATGCTGTTTCTCTGGACTGTTTTAAGAAACTTCTCAAGACTCACCTTTATATCGTTGCTTTTAACTGAGATTGATTATTTTTGCTAATTTTATCATCCAATTGTATTGAATCGTTCATATTTTATTGTTTTATTGTGGTCTTTTTTACTGTTTTTTACTGTTCTGCTTTGTTTGGCTTGTATGCCTGTTAGTGCTTTGGGTCTGAGAAAAGCACACTATAAATAAAATGTGTTATTATTATTATCTGTTAGACACTTTTAAAGTTTTTAATGAGTAATTTTCAATATTGGGAGGGTTAGCCTAACGAAAGTGATCTTACACCAAACCCCTGTTAGCCATGTTTCCAACTATTATTAGACCTGTTTAATATAGGCTGATATAAATGTAATGAAAGTTGACAAATCACATTAAAACCTCAGTTTTTCCTTCTTAAACTATAAACAAAAATAAAATAAAACCTGAGCTAAATGAACACAACCTTACAATACAATACTAGTTAGAGTATTTGGCAAGATTAAGGACAGTTATGAGCAAATAATGAACAGTTTAGAGTGTGACACAAGTAAGGCTTCTTTAACTCCACTGAACACTTGAACTAATCTGACACACATTCAGTTGGTACAGGAAGAGGCAATACAAGTGAAGATTAAAGGTATAGCACTAGCTAATTGAGTTCATTGGGAATTATGAGTAATTAATCAATTATAATTCTCTACGAGCTAATTTTGCTATAAAGAGACAATCAGGAGCACAGGGGCTGATGGGAAATGAAGTCCAAGTAGATAAAACCATGTGTCCTGTACTGTTCATAAGAGAGACTCCAGCAGGTTGTGAAGATCCACATGGTGTGTTTGTGTCCTCAGTGTGAGATCAGCATCATGTGTGTCCAGCTCTGTGTCTCTGAAGAGTGACCGGTCTAAAGAGTGGAATCTACCAGACCTCAGAGAGAAAACGCCATCATCTGCTAAAAGGTATTTAGTGTTTTACATTATTCTTCACACATGGACTTCTTTGAACATATTATATGAACCAACATTACAGTAAAAAGAGTCATTCCTGAATGACTTGGTGGCTCATTAAAACATTTACAGACACGTGGTGGCAGATTTAGTGTCTTACTCAGAGTATTTTCAGTCAGTCATAAATTTATATTTCCATGTCAATTTAAAACACACACATATATCCACAGCTACTTTCTGAGGTCTTTCAGTGGCTGAACTCCACAATGACGTGTGTTTTGTGTGTGATTTCTCATCTACATTTAATATGTGACACAGCATATAGTATGTATGAGTGTTTGTCTGTGTGACTGAGTGTGTTTGGGTGTTTCCCAGTATTGGGTTGTAGCTTTAAGGGCACCCGCTGTGTAAAACGTATGCTGGAATAGTTGGTGGTTCATTCTGCTGTGGCAACCCCTGATAAATAATGGACTAAGCCAAAGGCGAATGAATGAATGAATATCTGTCTCTGTTTGCCTCTATTATTACAGTAGTTTTATCTGTTAACAGTGTTGAATATGAGTTACCAGATGCAGGAGGCGAGACTCACAGGAGACACAAGAGCTTCACAGACAATCTCCAGAGGATCTTTCAGGTTGGAAAAACTTAATTTGAGTCATAAAATCACTGAAATAACTCCATGAAACACAGAAATATTTGTTCACAAGACTGTAGAGAACTGAATCTTGTAACCTGCTTGAACTTGGCCCCCCACCCAACTAAAAACATCTGCAAAATAGTCTTAATTTATGCAAGTCCTGAGAGATCATGCAATAAAACATATTTTCTCTCTTGTTTTCTTGTGATCACAACTTAATTTCTCATTTTGACACAGCAAAAATCTGTTTTTTAGTTATACCAACTTTTTCTTTTTGCTTTTATTTCTGTTATTATTATTATTATTATTATTATTATTACTATTATTATTATTATTATTACTATTATTATTATTATTATTATTATTTTAATTATTATTATTTTATTATTATTATTATTTTATTTTATTATTATTATTATTATTACTATTATTATTAATTATTTTATTATTATTATTATTATTATTATTATATATTTTAATAATAATAATAATAATAATTTTTTTATTATTATAATTTTTTTATTATTATTATTACTATTATTTTATTATTATTATTATTATTTATTATTATTACTATTATTATTAATTATTTTATTATTATTATTATTATTACTATTATTATTATTATTATATATTATAATAATAATTATTATTATTTTTATTATTATTATTATAATTTTTTATTATTATTATTACTATTATTATTATTATTATTTATTATTATTATTATTTTTTTATTACTATTATTATTTTTTTTTTATTATTATTATTATTTTTTTTTTTATTATTATTATTCTTTATTTATTATTATTATTATTATTATTACTATTATTATTATTTTTTATTATTATTTTTATTATTATTATTATTACTGTTATTGTTTTTCTGGAATGACCTAATTTTTCTGCCTTTTTAAAGATGTTGCCCTAGACATGCATACCGTAGCATCATATCACATTATCTGCAGGGATTCACTTTTTAAAGTAATAGTAAATCACTTGCAGAAAGGACACATTAAAGCATAAGCAGGATCTTCATCATTCTTCATAATCTAATTCATTCATGCAGCAGCGTATTTTGCGCCATACAGAACTACGCAGTGGCGCAGTAGGGCTGGGTGAAACATCGAATATTAGCAATAATATCAGAAGAATTTTGACGATGATGTAAAATCTGTAATTATCACGCATATTGAATATTTTAAAAACACTCTTAAAATACTCGTCATGTGATTAGCAGACTGATGAGCTTAGATGAAGAGTTCTGCTTTGTATTCTTTTCATACGGATTATTAAAATAACGAGCATTTGTTTTATCAATGAGTTAGCTCCTGAAGATTCAGCTGTTTTCTCTGACATGTTTACCAGTCATGATGACAGAAGACACAGAAAGAGAAATGATTCCCTGTCAGTTTTACTCATTTAATAAGAACTTCTAGTTTTGTTGTAATTATAAATGTACTAGGTGTCACTAGGTGACGTATGCATAAATTTGCATATCCGCATCTGTTAAAATTGTCAGCTGACCCCAGTGGTGTAAAGTAACTAATTACAAATACTCAAGCTACTGTAATTGAGTAGTTTTTCTCAGGCATTGAAATATACTAAGTAGTTTTATAAATGTTTATTTTTACTTTCCCTTGAGTACATTTTTAATGCAGTATCGGTACTTTTACTCCACTACTTTCCTTCAGCCGGCAGTCACTACTTAATAATTTCTTGTCTATGGGGATTAGAATAATCAGTCCTGTAAATCCAATCTAATCACACATAGAAGGTACATCACATCATAATGGACTTCCTTAAGACATGGGCGATTTATAACTGCAGAAAACTGTTTGGAAGCATTAAAAGTGTCCAAGATGTCCAAAATCTTTACACACATTGACCAGACACTGTTTAGATGCACGTCACTGATGAGAACACCACAGATGTTTACTGTCTGATGACCGAAATGACCTTAAAACCCAGCAGGCACAAGACGTCAACATGACGTTAAATTGACGTTGTACCTCAGCATGGTAGGGGTGTTGTGTTTTGTTTGGAAATGAAAATCGGTTTGACGTCAAAACTCTACATCAGGCCGACGTCAATGTCCAACATCCAACCTAAAATCAACCAAATATCAATGTTTAATGATGTAACGGCTTGACGATGTGTGGATGTTACCACTATGACGTCTATCAGACGTTGGATTTTGGTTGCGATGCCTGATGAATGAATGTCAGTATTTGACGTCAATATGATGCTGGTTCTAGATGTTGGCTCAACGTTGAATTTTGGTCACTATCCAACACAACCTAAAATCAACATCATTTAATGTTGTTATAGATGATCAAAATAACGTTGTCCTTAGACACTGGCTAGACATTGAATTTTGGTCACCTGACATCACCTGATGTTTTATTTTTTTCAGTGCATCTTGAACAAAAAATGTTTTTGTTTACAATCTTATTTCATTCTATTCAATACAAGTCCTTCCAAAAGAATCTCTTGTCGCCGTCTAATCGTATAACAATTAAGCCAACAATCATTATTAAAGGGGGCCTATTTTGTGGCAACAACCACAGACAGCCCTAAGTGAGAAGCAGCCATCTGCTATTTGAGTATCTGTACTATACCAGTCAAAGATAATGTCAGCGACTAAGAGGCATTATAAATGTTCTGTTTTATGATGCACTTCTGAGTTGCTTACTGTTGGAATATCTAATAAATTCCATGTGTGTTCAAATAAAAAAGTAGAGGTTTTTCTTTAATAATATTAGTACTTTATTGGATTCACGTTGAGTTAAGATGTTGGATCGACGTTGGATTTTGGTCCCTTTTCAACACAACCTAAAATCAACCAAATATCATCGTCATTTGATATTACATTTTTAAGCAAGTAATGGAACCTTTACTTAAGTATGATTTTTCAGTGCTCTTTCCACCACTGGCTTATAAAGCCATGTGACGAGGATTGATTAGCCATGAGAAATCTGACTCCTCCCGAACCTATGTTGTGTACAGTAATCTCTCTGTCATGATAAACATACAAGTTCAATAACTGCTGCCAAACATTAAACTGATCAAATTTGAAACAGAAGCAGAGATCTGACTGTACCAGGGAAACACCTCACACTCGAGGTCCAGAAGTTGTTTGGAAATAAAGTTGCTAAATAATTTGCAGTTGGTGCTTTGAAACGGCTGAAATCCCTGCTCATTGAGAAGAGCAGAAACGGTACAGTACAGACACGTCAGAGTCTCCAAAATCTCCAGTGACTCCAGAAAAGAAAAGATTTGTCTCTTTTTTGACATCTTGTTACTGGGAAAGTCTGCAAAGCCGCTAAATATAGCAACAAAGACACTAAATTAGCAAAACTTTTGACATATGTGTTCATTCATGTGTATTTGATGACTAGTCTAGATTAGGGCTAATCTTAGACGTCTATTAGATTTTCACTGACAGTCCAAGTTTAGCAGAGATGTCTTTGTTTAGATGTTATTAGACTCTGGTTTCCACAGCCGTTCAGATGTTGTGTTTCAGACATTTGTCAGGTCCTCAAACTGCTCCTGTGTGTAGGACTAGTCTCTTAAACATCTTATCCAAAGACTGTGTTGTGTTTTGATGTGATTTTTGTTTTTTGTAGCTGTGAAATGTCTGAAATCATTCAGCAGTAGTTATATGTACAGGGGGTCACACACTGCAACACCATGCATTTTAGATTTCTAAACATTTCTATCAGGCTACGCACACCGGCGTCACAAGTCAGCGGCTGTCCACGGTGCCCAGCTACGACTCAGGACTCATATAGGTTTATATTTCTGCCACCCCACAGAGCGCCATCTGATTAGTTTCATTTTAAATGACATCAGGGGGTAGATGCAGGTTGGAAATAATTACTGATAAAAAATAACTGTGTTTGTACTGAATGAAAGGAACTTGCGTGTACACAGGTGATGCGCGCGACTGTTTAAAAATCGTGCACGCTCCCGTTTCCTTTCGTGAAGCAACCGTGCCTTGAAACACAACTGGTGCGATTGATTCTCTTTGAAATAGACTTGACTAAAGGTGATGCTCGTGCACCCACAGTCCTCCTTCTTTCATAAGCTCCAGATTTTAAAAATATGTATTTTTTTTACTGCTTTCACCTTCACCATTCTTTGAACAGATTATTAACAGGCCTAATGTTAACGCGACCATCCTTTCATTATCACACACGGTGTGTTTTTCACCTGCTTTCTTTTGCTCACAGTTATTTTTGTTAATATGGGTTAATTATATCTTCTACAATAAGATTGCTTTAATAGGAGATGATTAACTCATTTAGTTAACTGGTGATCTGAGATCTTTAGCCAGGACACAGACTATGCATTGTTTTACAAACATGACAATAATTATTTCTAAAATGTCAAATTATTTTAAAAGAAAAGTAAAGTTTAATAAAAAGTGTGAGTATACATCTATATTTAGCTTTTTTGACACATTATTTAAAATATATGGCTAAGAAATAATGATCTGTTTTTGGTGTTTGGTGAGATAAATTAAATAATTCTTGGTAAATGTGTCGCAGCACTGAGTGGTGCATCTGGTGTGTGACCCCCTTAAGTGTAATGTACTCAACCTGCTTGGATGTATTTTAGCTGTGTTTATCTGAAATAACATTTGAATATTCATCAGCTAATCAGAATCAAGCATTCTACAGACTCTTAATATAATGCATTATAATGTATTTTTGATTATTAAGCAAGTTGTAGATCTATAACTGTGTGTGAATGAATCGTTTGGTTAACTGTTGTTCTTTCTTTTCTTCAATCGTAGAATCTTGAGAGTAAAATGATCAGATTTCTGAAGAATGAACTGGAGAAGTTTAAGAAAATCTTACAAGAAGAAAACAGTCAAGAGTTTGTAAAGGACTTTAATGAGAACAGAAGCAGAATCACAGAAACAGCTCTTGATCTCACACTCTTCTTCCTGAGAGAGATGAAGCAAGATCAAGCTGCTGATACTCTTGTGGGTAAGAGACTCATGGCTAGACCTACACGAAATCGGCAGACTTTCACAGTTTTAGTCCATCATTGAGTTTATTTATTTACTGTGTAAATGTGTGTACATTTATATTCATTCAGTTATTTAATTTCAGTAATATTGTTGACTAATATGAAAATGTTCATGATTTAATAACAGTGCAGTTTGTAAAGTCATATTTTCTGTCTTTTAGTAGATCTGTTATATATGAGTTTTTAGTTATGATACTCACAGAAATAGAAAAATAAGTCTGAAAGTTCAGTCTGACCCTACTCATGTCGATCTGTCAGACTGTCACTTACAAATAAGTCAAGACTAAAACTCTGTTTCTTTGCTTCTGTGTTTAGGCGAGCTGTTCTTCATCAATCAGCTTAAATGTAGCCTGAAGAAGAAATATCAAAGTGTGTTTGAAGGAATTGCTCGGCAAGGAGACTCCACACTTCTGAATAACATCTACACAGATCTCTATATCACTCAGGGTGCGAGTGAACAGGTCAACACTGAACATGAGATCAGACAGATTGAAGCTGCTTCCAGATGTCATCAGTCACTAGAGATACAGGTTGAATGCAAACATTTGTTTGAAGCAGCTAAGCAAGAGGAGCAGATCAGAACTGTCCTGACAAAAGGTGTTGCTGGCATTGGGAAATCCGTCTCTGTGCAAAAGTTTGTTCTGGATTGGACTGAAGGAAGAGAAAATCAAGACATCAGCTTCATATTTCCTCTTCCATTCAGAGAGATGAACTTAAAGGAGAAAGAAAGACAAAGTTTAAAAGACCTCATAACTCAGTTTTTCCCAGAGACTAAAGGACTGGACCTTACAAGAAGCACACGATTCAAAGTCCTGTTCATCCTTGATGGATTGGATGAATGTCGTCTTCCTCTGAATTTTGCTGGTAATGAGACGTGTCGTGATGTATCTTCAGCAGTCTCTCTGGATGTTCTCCTGACGAACCTCATCAAGGGAAATCTGCTTCCTTCTGCTCTAATCTGGATCACCAGCAGACCAGCAGCAGCCAGTAAGATTCCTGCTGACTGTATCGACCGGCTGACAGAGATACGAGGATTCAATGATGCCCAAAAGGAGGAGTACTTCAGAAAGAGACTCACAGATCAGAATCAGGCCAGAGAAATCATTGATCACATTAAACAGTCAAAGAGTCTCTTTATTATGTGCCACATCCCAGTCTTCTGCTGGATTTCAGCCACTGTTCTCCAGAACATTTTGAAGGAGAACAGAAATACTGAACTGAAACACAGGGCTAATGCTGAAACACTGCAGGAATCTCCCAAGACTCTGACACAGATGTACACACACTTTCTCCGCTTTCAGATCCAGCAGAGCAGAAGAAAGTATGATGGAGAAAACACACCAGATGTCTCCTGGGATCCAAACCTCATCCTTTCACTGGGGAAACTGGCCTTCCAGCAGCTGAAAAGAAACAACGTGATCTTCTATGAGAGCGATCTGAAAGACTGTGGCATTGACGTCTATAAGGCATCGGTGTACTCAGGCATGTGTACCCAGATCTTTAAAGAGGAGACGGGAATCATTCTTGGTACCATGTACTGCTTTCTTCACTTGAGCATTCAAGAGTTCATTGCAGCCCTTTATCTACATCTGTTTCTAGACAGCAACAAGAAACGAGCAGAAAAAAGCAGAAATGTGTCCATGATTGTTTTGCTGATGACTGCAGTGGACAAGGCTCTGAAAAGTGAGAATGGACATCTGGACCTTTACCTTCGCTTCCTTCTCGGTCTTTCACTCCAGTCCAATCGACAACTCTTACAAGGCCTGTTGACACAGCAGGATGACAGAGACCAGAGCAAGGACAAAATAATTGCATACATCAAGCAGAAACTTGAAGGAAATCTGTCTCCAGAGAGATCCATCAATCTGTTCTACTGTCTGAATGAACTGAACGATCAAACTCTGCTGAAAGAGATTCAGTCTCACCTCAGTAGAGGAAGTCTGTCATCTGCTGACCTTTCACCTGCTCAGTGGTCTGCTCTGGTCTTTGTGTTGTTGACCTCAGAGGAGGAGCTGGAGGAATTTGAGCTTCAGAAATTCCAGAGATCAGACGAGTGTCTCATCAGACTATCAGCAGTCATCAAATCCTCAAAAAGAGCTCTGTAAGTCAAAGTGCTTCTTTCTTAAATTAAATAATATAGTATATCATGTTAATGAACATGCACAATAGTGATATCATCTGCACTTGAAAATACATTAATAATTGTTTCTTATTTAATATTTTAGTGTTTTTAATAACGTTTAGATTCATGTTTTGGCAGTGGTTGTTTAAGGGATAGTTTACCCAAAAAATAAATGTACAAATTTTTACTCACCCTCAAGGGGTTATAAACCTTTCTCAATCTTTGTTTTTCCTGTTAAACATAAATGAAGATGCCTGTAGAAAGAAGCCTGTAACCATTGACTTACACACCAGTTGTTTTTCCTACCATGTAGGTCAATGGCTAATGGTTTTCAGCTGTCATAAACTATTATCTGTTAAGCAGAATAAAAAGATCATAAAGGTTTGGAACCACTTAAGGGTGAGTAAATGTTTAGGAGAACTATCTCTTAAAAAACAGTAAATAAGCCAGTAAACTACATTGTCTATTAGCGGAAATTGCACACAAGTCAGCTATAAAATGATACAGCACCTTAAAAGTCCTTTCTGGTAAGAGTGGAATGATCACACTTATGTTGTTTTCTCCATTCTGTCTATTTTGTCCCATCTCTATGTTGATAATTATCAGGTAACACTGACTACGTTTACATGGACATCAGTAATGGAGTTATTTGCCTTAATTAAGACAATAATAAGATTAAGGCGTTTACATGAGCTGCTTTTTGAATTATAAGTTGCTTTCATGTTGCACATAATTCAATTATTGTCATCAAGTCACCACACTATCCGCATTTTCTCCAGAGTTTCCTGTAATTTCTGGTGTTTTATTTTTAATTTGTCGACTTTACGTACAGTTTGGCACTTTCACTTTCATTCTGGAACATTTCCTGCATGCCCCCTGTGACAAACGAGATATTAGATGCATCTATGAACTGCTGGAAGAGTGTTGTTTTAATGGAAGTTCATACCGCATGCTGAACGGAAGAAAAAAAACCTCCGCATTTCACGATGCAGACGTCTGTGGTCTGCACTGACTCAGTAGGTGCAAAGAGTGTCAAACAGCCGTGTGTGTGTGTGTGTGTGTATAGACTATCCTGTTCGAAATGCGCTGATAAGTCCTACATGACGGTAATCGTTCAATTAATGTGTTTACATGTCTGTACTGCACTTTAAAAATGTGACTAAAATCAGCATACTCCACACGTCTTAATTTGATTTCACTTTAGTTTGATTATCCTTAATAGGATAAAGTTAATCAAAAAACGCTGTTTATATGGTTAATTCCTAATCACAGTATTGTCTTAATCACATTAAAATTTAATTATTGGTGCCCATGCAGTGTTCAGCAATAGCGTTACTACTTGTACTTAACTACATTTCTCAGTAGCGTGGCGGTAGCATCGCTAATTTCAAATCAAATGTAAAAATCAATGTAAAAGTAGCTCACTTTTATATCAAATAGCTTTTCAGTAGCGAAGCTATTTTTTTAGTAAAGTAGCGCAGTAGCGTCCACACAAGCTACATTTACCATTTGATGGAAAGATGACTGAGGGAGAGGAATTATTTCCTCATGACCAAACCTCCAGGAGTACATGTTAAGATGCAATAACTTAATTCCTGATGCTGTGCTCAAAAAATAAAAATACTTTAGTATATATATATATATATATATATATATATATATATATGTATATATGTATAATGCTTATTCTAATATATTTCCCTTTACTATTAATGACTATAGTATTTTAAATGTGTAACGCCTGGTGTTATTGGATTGATTTAGCTGTTATATACTATAATGTGTCTCTGTTTAGTACAGCATATTATTTACAGTAAATAACTGAACTGAACTATTCTGCCTCATATGTTTCATTGACAGTTTTATTGATCACTAAGATGTGAGTGACTTGGATTTAAGTTGCTTTGATTTAAAAATGAAAATTGGAAAAAATAGTTTAGATGTAGCTAAGCCTCTTTTGCCAAGTAGCTTTTAGCTTAGCTTGCTACATTTTCCAGGGTGTAGCTTTTAGTGTAGTTAAGCTACATTTTGAGTAGCTAATAGCTTAGCTCACTACATTTTTCACGTAGCTTGCCCAACTCTGTGTCCATGTAAACATACTCACTGACACAGACACACACTCAAACACATACACACTCATACACTATGGTCAGTTTTGTTTACCCAATTCACCTATACCGTATGTATTCGCGCTGTGGGGGAAACTGGAGCTGAGACTCAAACCAGCAACCTTCTTGTTTTTAGGCGAAAGTGCTAACCACTGAACCACAATGCCGCCCTCTTCATCATATCTTCCTCTAATCATGCAGGCAGGCAAAGCAAATGCAAGAGGTGGATCTAGGTGCAGTTCTAATGTTAAATAAAATCCATACACAAAGAAAATGACAGAGTTGAAGAGCAGAAAACACAGACAAGAGAAACATACACACACACATACAGCAAACTCTGAACAACACATAATGACTGAAACAGAGGAGCTTAAACACACAGAAACTAATAGGTTAACAAGGGGGTGAAGAGTAACTGGGCAACTAACAAGAGTAAAATGGGGAAAACTGAGGTGAACACAGAGAACACAAGGAAAACACAACAGTACCAGGACAGGACAACCAGGACCATGACATAGCGCCCTTCTAGGAGAAGATTCCAGATGATCCTCAGAGGAAAACACAAATCAAGAGTGAATTCATCAAGCTGGAGGTGCTACATGGTGATGGGTGAAAGGTAGTTTAAAGAAACCATGACAGGGTACAGGACAGATGGTGAGGAGGGAAACTGACAGACAGGTGAACAGGGAGGACAAAGCCAAGGCAGGGACTACTGGACAGTAAACCAGGGCAGATCCTGTGGATCAGGATAAACAGCTGGAGCACAGAGGTATAATGTGTCCTTAAATTTTGTATTTACGGTTGAGGCAGTCCTTATCACTGGCACTTCTAAATAGATGTATTTATTTTCTATATTTCTGTATCTCTGTTTGCTTTTATTTGTCTGTTGATATGCAGCTTTTAAATGTGCTAAAGGAAATTATTATTATTTAGTTTGTTCATGTGTTTTATTGTCTGTCATCTGTGCACCTTTGTGTATGATCTTCTCATCTTTTGATAAAAATATTTCTTCATCTATTCAGACATCTGAAGGAAGCCATTTACTTTTGTTGCATAAACCTAAATCCTATTAAAAGCTAAAATCACCAGATGTGCTCACTAATTAGTGAAGTTAAACCAGTCACTACAGTCAGATGTGCTTCAGATTATTAAACACACCAGATCAACACATACAAATTGTGTTTGTTCTCTACACAGGCTACAGGGCTGTAAACTCACTGTTCGGTCCTGTAAGAATTTGTCTTCAGCTCTACAATCCTCAAACTGTGTCCTGAGAGAGCTGGACCTGAGTAACAATGACCTGCAGGATTCAGGAGTGAAGCTTCTCTCTGATGGACTGAAGAGTCAACACTGTAAACTGGAGACACTGAGGTAAATGATTCTCTACATGGCAATATCACACAGACATTTGCAGGGATGTGAGTTTATTCATATCTACACATTGATAATGATTATATGATTATGTTTATGTGTTGATTCAGAATAAACAAGACAAATCTATTTAAATGTTTTACTGAATAAACTGCATGAAGCTGCATTTTCAGAATTGAAGTAACTCTTTTCCTGATGTACACCATAAGGGTGTCAAAACAGTTCGGCATCTGTTCAGTATTAGATCATAACTGGTTGTTACATACTGATGAAGTTTATCTCATATGCGCTTTGTCATTGTAGCTGACTATGGTGAGGGAGGTGAGCACTGTTAAGTTATGTTTTAAAAGCTGCGCATGCGTAAGAAAAGTGTGTGCACTACAGGGTTTTTTTTTGGGGGGGGGGGTATAAAAAAGGATCCCTGTCTGTTTTTGCGGGAGTTATGTGTTGGAGAGAATAAAGTGTGTTACAAATAAAAAGAACAGCTGTAGTGATTTGATTTAACATTGGTAGCAGAGGATGGCTGCTGCTGGGAATTACAAAAATCCGCCGTTGTTTGACGAAAAAACAGCTTATGAAAGTTGGAAAAATGAGATTGAAATCTGGAGACGCGTCACAGACCTGGACAAAAAGAAACAAGCCTTGGCAGTTACCTTGTCACTAACGAGCTGAACAAGAAACAGCGCACTGGAAGTACCCGCGGATGATTTTAATGCTGACAATGGTATGCAAACATTAATAGAAAATTGGACTCTGTGTTTTTAAAAGAAGAAAAAGTTCGACAGTACGAAGCGTACACACAGTTTGTGTCCGGATCATAAGAGAAAGCGGTGTTTCTATGGTGGACCACATCGTCAAGTTCGAACGTCGATACAACAGGCTGCGTAAGTTGAAAATGGAGCTCCCAGATGCTGTACTAGCTTTCAAGTTACTCGATACCGCCGGTCTTACTGTTAAAGATAAACAATTAGTGCTAACAGCTTGCCGCACCGTTTCTTTCACGGACATGAAATCAGCCTTGAAAGAATATTTGGCGATAACGTTACTTCACCACAAGAGGGCGCCAGTACTCTGCAGAGCGCAGATGACGCTTACTGCATAAAATACTCAGGCAAACAGGGAACTAAGCTAAATACTACACAGCAATTCCAAACTGTAGCTCGAGGTACAAATCCCCTTGATAAATATGGGAGAAGAACAAAATGTGCTATTGCCAAAGCACATTTCACTGGGCAAAGGACTGTCCAAATAAAAAGGAACATGTAAAAATGACAAAAGATGTAAGATTAAAAGATGATATTGAAGAACATACCATCACTTTGTTTTCAAATGAATCTATGTCTAACTCTGAAATCGTCATGGTGGAGGCTTCAGGATCAGCTGTGATTGACACAGCCTGTACAAGAACCGTGTGTGGGGAAAAATGGCTTGAAGATTACACAAGTGGGCTAACAGAGAGTGAGTTCCAAAAAATAAGTGAGAAACAAAGTGCAAGACCTTTTAGATTTGGTGATGGCAAAGTTGTTCACTCCCCAAAGAAAGTTACTATTGCAGCAAGAATAGGACACACCAAATGCAAAATACAGACAGAAGTTGTTCCTGCTGATATACCAATGCTTTTAAGCAAAGCATCACTCAAAAGAGCAAGTGCAGTTTTGGACATTGCACATGACAAAGCAACAATGTTTAAACAACCTGTTAAACTTGAGCTAACATCTTCAGGACATTTCTGTGTGAACTTGAGAGATGACCGCATTCTAGATGAAAACGAGACAAGTGAGACCAAGACACCAAATGAAGAAATTCTGTCTGTGACAGAAAACATGACAACTAAAGAAAAGGAGAGAGTACTGTTGAAACTACACAGACAATTTGGACATGCTTCAGCCGATAGACTAAAAAAAATTACTGGCCTGCTCAGGTAATCATGATGATGAAAGCAACACTGTTCTAGTGAACATTGTGAAAAACTGTGATACATGTAGTAGATACAGTAAGCCAAAACATAACCCTGTTGTAGGTTTGCCTATGGCATCAATATATAATGAGACTGGCAGTGGACTTGCATGAGCTTGGGCCTGGAATATGGTATTTGCATGCTATTGACAACTTCACACGCTTCAGTGCAGGGAGTATTGTCACCACAAAGAACCCAAGAGAGATAGTGAATCACTTTATTCACTGTTGGATAAGTGTTCATGGTCCTCCATGCCGACTGTTTAGTGACAACGGAGGTGAATTTAATAACGACGAAATGAGGGATATGGCTGAAAATGTTAACATTGAAGTTAAAACAACTGCGGCCTACAGTCTATAGAGCATAATCGGGCATAATCAGACCCTCACTGAAATTTTGCTGAAGGTGAAAAAGGACAACAACTGTGACTGGAAAACAGCCCTTGACTGGGCATTAATGGCTAAGAACGCAATGCATAATGTAAACTGTTGCAGCCCCTACCAGCTAGTATTTGGGCAAAACCCGAATCTGCTTTCAGTGCTCACTGATAAGCCACCAGCACTGGAAACAAGTAACTGGGTTGCTAAACAAATTGAAACACTGCATGCAATGAGAAAAGCATTCACAGAAGCCGAATGCTCAGAAAGAATCAGTAGAGCCCTTCGTAAGCAACTGCGACCTGTTCATGATAGATATGAGACAGGGGACAAAGTATATTATAAGAGAATAGACTGCAGTGAGTGGAAAGGTCCAGGTGTGGTCCTAGGCCAAGATGGTGTAGTTGTATTTGTCAGGCATGGCGGAACCTACAGTATGTACGAGTGCATCAGGCTAGACTAAGAAAGGTTGGACAAATATTGTGGGCTGTCAGACAAAGCAGACCTGACATAATGTGTGACATATGCTTCTTGGCATCTAACACAAAGCATGCTTCTGTTCAGACCCTGCATTGTGCAAATAAACTTATCACAAAACTCAAATCAGAAGAGGTTAACTTGAGGTTTCAGTACTTGGGAAACAACAGCTCTGTTAAGCTAGTAGTGTTCAGTGATTCCTCAATGGGAAAACTACCAGATGGTGGCACACAAGGTGGACATTTCATCATGCTTATGGGAGAAAATGGAAAATTCTCACCAATATCCTGGCAGTCAAAGCGCATCAGGAGAGTTGTATGAAGTAACTTAGCAGGATAGGCTTTGGCACTTGCAGACGGGATTGACAATGCAGTTTTCCTTGCTACACTCTACTCAGAGGTCACCACTGGTGACTGCTTATGCAACAACTTGCCCATTGTATGTATAACAGACAATCATTCTCTTCTCGATGCTCTCAAATCTACAAAATCTGTTACTGAAAAGAGACAGCGCCTAGAAATCATCAGCATGAAAGATCTTATGCACTCTGGAACTATTGAGCAGATCTTCTGGTCAGACACCAAAGAGCAGCTTAAAACTCTGATGAAATGTAGTCGACTAAACCTAAAATGATTCAGAAGGCTGAAAGACGACTAAAACTAAATCAAAATTTGCTGTTAAAATTAAAACACTTCATATATCTGACTGCTTGTATTAAAGAAAAAACTGTATACTTTAATTGTGGAAAATTAACAATTGTGTATAGAAGGAATCGCTAATACACTGTGATGCACAGAATCTGTGTATTTAAGTGTAGTTTATTAATAAACTAATTATGAGAGGAGCATGTGCTTATGATTGACTGCTAATGCATTGGATCCACCAATCAGATGATTCCTAAATCACTATAATAACCAGAGTATCTTACCTTAGCCGCCTTCGCTTTGAAGAATCCCCCCTTCCACCCCTACTCCTCCTCTTTCCTTGACAGGGCGGCACAGAGGCCCAGTGGTTAGCACCGTGGGCTCATATCAAGAATGTCACTGGTTCAAGTCTTTACCTGGCCAAGTTGACATTTCTGTGTGTAGTTTACATGTTCTCTCCGTGTTTTATTATTTAATTTCTTTATTTCTGTTATATACCCATCTGTTTCACTTTATTCTGTAAAGGGCTTTGAGAAGCAACTTTAAAAGATGCTACAGAAAATTATTGTTATTAGTTTGTTCATTAAAATATTAATAAATAAAACAGTTTAAAAAGTATTTCCTGTCTTGCAGTGTTAGGTGTTTAATAAAGAGTTGGGCTATTGGAGCATCTGAAGGAAGCCATTTAATTGTGTTTTATAGACATTAATACTGTTTAAAGCTAAAATCACCAGATGTGCTCACTAATTAGTGAACTGGAGACACTGAGGTCTGAGATCAAACAGCAGATTGATTATTTGATTTATTGATTGATTGTTTTTTTTGTTTTGTTACATCAGACAGATCACATTAACAGTGTGGTTTTTAGTAATGTGTGCTCTTTCTCAGATTGGTCATGTGTAATCTCACTGTTCAGTGCTGTGAGAGTTTATCTTCAGCTCTACAATCTTCAAACTGTGTCCTGAGAGAGCTGGATCTGAGTAACAATGACCTGCAGGATTCAGGAGTAAAGCTTCTCTCTGTTGGACTGAAGAGTCAACACTGTAAACTGGAGACACTGTGGTAAATGATTCTCCACTCAGCAATATCACACAGACATTTGCAGGGATGTGATTTTACTCATATCTACACATTGATATTGATTATATGATTATGTCTATGTGTTGACTCAGAATAAAAAAGACAAATCTATTTAAATGTATTACTGAATAAACTGCATGAAGCTGCATTTTCAGAATTGAAGTAACTCTTTTCCTGATGTACACCATAAGGATGTCAAAACAGTTCGGCATCTGTTCAGTATTAGATCATAACTGGTTGTTACATACTGATGTAGTTTATCTCATATGCGCTTTGCCATTATAGCTGACTATGGTGAGGGAGGTGAGCACAAGTAATTAAACGCTCCAACTACTTTAGAAAGCAGATAACCGTGCACAATCACTGCTTGCTATCAGAGTGATACTTGTGGATCCAGTCTGTCTGTAGAACGAGTTTTCACCTCTGCATCTGTCATGGATCAGCTGTGATAAACGCAGCCATTCAGCATCATCATTTCTGTTGAGGAACACAATGGCCAATCACAGGTGTTTAAGAACTCGCTCCACAGTGCTCAAAAAGCAAGCGGGATTATTAATTCAATGTCAAGTCAAGTCAATGTTTATTTATAAAGCGCTTTTAAAGGCAACAAGTGTTTACCAAAGTGTTGTACAGGCGTGCTCCATTTAAAACGAAGGACAAATAAAGGACACAAGACTCTCACATGGTTTAATGTCAAAGAGTGAAATGAGTTTTCAGACTAGATTTTAAAACAGAACGAGTTAAAACTCTAACATGTAGAGGCAAATTATTACAAACTGGTTTGTGTTCTGACCACATGTGCTTGGCTGTACACTATATCAATAAAGGGTTTAGTCTTTTAAAAACACAGCTGTAACACATTGAGCCACTGAACATTGCTCTTAAGATGTATTTCTACAGGGGGAAAGTGTGAATTTCCTCCAAACCTCTCAGATATAGTCTGTGTTAGTAAATGCAAGACTATTGATGAACTCCAGCATAACACTGTATGACAACGCTTCAGATGACTGTTCTAGAGCCTACAGCTAATTAATCTGTCAGATTCTGGAGTGCATTACAGCTCTAAAGAACATTATAAATGATGAATGATCTTAAATAAAACAAATACATTTATAGAGATGGTATACACGTATATAATTGCACTCACCTGGGAAACAGAGGCCACGTGAATGGCTTGTGAAGTGCACACAGCATGCCATATCATCTGATACTTGTAGGAAATAATTCCAAAAGGCGACTGACTGTGTAAAGCCACATAAACAACACAAAAATACATCGAGTTCAGCGGCTAATCAGCCGGAATCAGCTGAGGTGACGAGACAGCGACGAGGGAGACCTAGCTGTCACTCAAGTGGCCACGCCCTTAATTATGCAGACTTAATATAACCTAATATAAAGGAAACGGATGAGTTATAAAAAAATTCACCCCCTCACTGTTGCCATGAAGGGTAATATTAGCCAGATGAACCAAAATGGTTCTTTGTATTTGTTCTTGTAAACACCTTTTTTTCCTACTGTAAAGTCGGCCATTTTAACAGTGGGCTCAATAGAAATCTGCTCTATATGGAGCCAGGACTAGCGGGATTTCCATGAATTGCAGTTTCAGTTACTTCTGTATTGGCTTCACGAGGGAGAGTGGGAGGTTGCTGCTTGGTCATTACTCTACTTATTTACTCAGTGCTATAGCTGAGCACCATGCACTGCAGCACCAACAGTAAATCTATACACTGCTATAAACTATTGCTGTACACTGACATTGCAAAGAGGACTTAAACTATTTTAAGCCCTTTCAAAGATTTAATGGCTTGAAACTGTTCAACAGACTGGTCAAAAATACTGGTAGTTTACCTTGTTAATAAAGGGTTTGCTGAATAATTGCAGACTCCTGCATTTTCAGATGGAGACTGTTCTTACATGTGTATTGATTGCTGACACATTTAACATATTACTTATGATATAAATAAACAATGGATATCTAATTTTAGATCTTAAATAGAAAAGCTATATTCCATATTTTAATGAGACTGTTTTATTTCATTTTAAGATAGAACATTTTCTATAAATAAATGTTTACAATATTTAATTAAAATAAATCAAATTTATAGACATTAATACTGTTTAAAGCTAAAATCACCAGATGTGCTCACTAATTAGTGAAGTTAAACCAGTCACTACATTCATACATGCTTCAGACTATTAAACACACCAGATCAGCACATACATATTGTGTTTGTCCTCTACACAGGCTACAGGGCTGTAATCTCACTGTTCAGTGCTGTGAGAGTTTGTCTTCAGCTCTACAATCCTCAAACTGTGTCCTGAGAGAGCTGGACCTGAGTAACAATGACCTGCAGGATTCAGGAGTAAAGCTTCTCTCTGATGGACTGAAGAGTCAACACTGTAAACTGGAGACACTGAGGTAAATGATTCTCCACTCTACAATAACTACAGTCAGACAGTTTCATATTAGGGCTTTTCGTGCTTGAACATGTTAACCCTGGGTGATACTAAACCCCAGATAACAGGAATTATGGTTTATCAGTAATTATGTTTCACACTGCTCATACTATACCTGTAGTTAATCCTCAGGGGTCTGAGGTGATTTTGGAACCCCTGAGATGTTTTGACATGTCGAGACATTTGTGCTTATTTCAGCTACTTCTTTCATAGTACTGGCCAACATGTATTTTATTTGTATTCAGCACAAACTGTGCTACAATAATATGTGAGAAATATTGGTGTACATGCTTGTGTTTTTTAGAAATAAATATTATGTGTGGTTAGTAGGTTTTAGAGGACAAAATAGCTGAAATAAGGTCCAAAAACCAGACTGAATGTGCCTGAACAAGACTTTAGAGTAAGCAGTCTTGTAGGCTGGAATATTTACTGCACAATTATGTGAAAATGATTCTGTTCTCATTCAAAGAAAACATTACAATGGTTTACATTTTGTTGGGTTTGTTTTGGGTGATCTCAGCGGTATGCGTGAGTGACAATGGTCATGAATAATTCACACTTGGAGAGACAACAGACACTCCCCCACTCACCCATCAAGGGCAGTGTACAGCAATGTCCATCTGCAACAGCTAGTCCAAAGTAAATGCTTGTTGTATGACTTGCTGTGTGACCATGTAAACACTCTGGGTGAACAATATACAGTGCTCAGCATATATAAGTACACCCCTCACTAATCTCTCTTTTACATTCATATTTTAAATAGGAAGCTCTACAATATTATATTTGTGGATATACAATAGATTAGCCAAATCTGGAGCTCATCTAACAAAATAACTTATGATAAAGCTCCAAAAACTGGTCCACTCAAATTTATATGTTCTAGAAAAATATTCAATACAAAATTAAAAAAGAGGAAAAATCAAGCGAAGCAAAACAATAAAGAATTCAGCTGAAATTTTGTAGGGTTTTTTGCAATATTTAGCCTGAATTTAATTGTGATATCTTTCAATTTCTGAATATGTTTGGTGACTAAAATATTATTGTAATAAATATTTCTGTTGAATAAATCTGTTTTGTTTAAATGCACCAAAATACACTGCCTATATTGACTGAGAAATGGAGGAAAATCTGGATTTTCAGAATGGGCTGTACTCCATTATGCTGAGCGGCTGTATGTGCACTTATACAGCATGCACATATAATATATATTTGAAATTGTCTAAAACGTGTTGGCCAAACTCTCTTGTGCATTAATCCAGCATTTAATAATCATTTGTGAATGAGTCTGAGACACTGAAGTAGCGTAATGACAAAAGCTTTAAACACAAGAATAAATCCTATTTTAAAGATGAAAAACAATTCCTTTAAATCTAAATCATATTTGAAGACCTTTTATAGAGATTTCCCCAAATAGTTGCAGTCTTAGTTCACTTTTTGAAAACTTTAGCAGGTTGTGACTGTGTCTGTGGGTGTCAACATTCAACATCACTTTCCGTGTGAACAGCCCTGAAGTCTTACCAGATGTGGAGCCCAAATGTGCAGGGGTGTGATTTTATTTCTATTGATATACAGTTCTACAGATGATGTTGAGTCCTTGTTGAGTGTGTGAGTGTGTATGCTGATGTGAGGGCTTGATCAATAAGGAAAGCTAATCAGGATGTGTGTGTGTGTGTGTGTGTGTGTGTGTGTGTGTGTGCGTGTGCGTGTGTGTGTGTGTGTGTGTGTGTGTGTGTGTGTGTGTTCATCACTGCTGTTGACATGAGCAGAAACAGCAGTCAGCATCTTCACAACACAAAGAGATGTGTGATTGTCCAACTGTGTGATGTGGACTATTGCTGTGTTTGTAGATTGTCTGGCTGTATGGTGACAGAGGAAGGCTGTGGTTTTCTGTCTTCAGCTCTGACTTCAAACCCCTCACACCTGAGAGAGCTGGATCTGAGCTACAATCATCCAGGAGATTCAGGAGTCAAGCTGCTCTCTGAACAACTGGAGGATCCAAACTACACACTGGACAAACTCAAGTATGTGGAGCATCACTGGCCTTGTGCTTTTCCACTGAATGGCTTTAAAAAGACACTAGAAAGCTCTTTTCTGATCTTCAGTTTTCTGTGAGGGTTATGGGGTGAGGACAGACAGAAGATACAGCTTGTAGAGTATTCCAGTCATGTCTATGAAGAGCAAATCATTGAGTGTGAAATGAATCTCCTCTGTAAATGTTGGAGTGTATTGGCTCAGTTGTGACATTAAGCGGGACACACTGTACAGTTTCAGCATTTGAGCTGAGCAGAGAAACTTCTTCCTCCATTTGTGCTGAAGAATCCTCCAATATCAGGTCAGGAATGGGGTTGGGGATTGAAGATGGATTCAGATTCTGGAATCAGACACTTGGATTAATGTTCAGACTCTTGTTCTGAAATCAACATCTGGATTCCTCTTCTCTGTGCACACATGTGTATTTTTCACTTGCTAATCTGTCAGGAACTTGGGCGCTGGCGAGCAGCTTTAATAATCTGAACATAGTTTAGAGATGGACTGCAACATGTGCTCAAAGGCTGCATGTGCTGAAGAACGATGGCAAAGCTAAGTGTGATCACTGTAATAAATGAATGTTGCAGCAGGGTGTCTCCATCAACATGAGCAGTATCTGCGCTCGCTTCACCAACAGCAGAGGAAAAGAACGCACTGTGTTAGATTCATTGTGCATCCCGGCTGGAACCAACAAGTATTTTGTGTTTTAGCTGAAGAGTTTGGAGCGTGTAGCTGAGCAGCTCAGTGCTAGCTTTAGCTTATTAGCTGAGGGGGAAACTAAACAGCTCATTCTCTCCATCTGTGTGTGTTTACAGTCTGGATCATGGAGGAGACACGAGGATTACAGCAGGACCACACACACACACACACACACACACACACACAAATTCTCTCTCTCACACACACACTCACTCACTCACACACACTCACTCACTCACTCACTCACTCACACACACGCACACTCTCACACTCACACACATACACAGACACTCACTCTCTCTCACACACATACTCACTCGCTCGCACGCACACACTCATGCACTTACACGCACACACACACAAACGCACACATGTACAGACACACACAAACACACACACACTAAGTCGCTTGCTCGTACTCACATACACACACGCACATACACACACACACACACTCGCTTGCACGCACACACACACATGCACACACACACTCACTTGCTCGATCGCACGCATGCACGCACGCACACACACACACACACACACGCGCACACACACGCACAAACGCACACATGTACAGACACACACAAACACACACACACTAAGTCGCTTGCTCGTACTCACATACACACACACACACACACTCGCTTGCACGCACACACACACACACACACATGCACACACACACTCACTTGCTCGATCGCACGCATGCACACACGCACGCACATGCACACACACACACAAACACACACACACACATGCTCGCTCGCACGCACACACACACACATACACATGCATACACATATATACACACACACACAAACATGTACATACACACACACACACACACTCTCTGTCTTTCTCTCACACATACAGAGACACACGCACACAAATGCGCATACACGCAAACGCTCTCTCTCACTAACACACACACTCGCACAGCTGTGGTTATGGACACACTCCCTCTCTCTTTCACGCACACACAGACACTCACTCTCACTCACTCACTCACTCACTCACACAAACACACACACACACACACACGTGCGCACACACACACACACACACAGCTGTGGTTGTAAATGTGTGTGTTCTTGTGTTCAGATGTCTGTTTCCTCACACTGGATCCAAACACAGCACAGACTGAACTCATTCTGTCTGAGGAGAACAGAGAGGTGAAGTGTGTGTTAGAGGATCAGCCGTATCCTGATCATCCAGACAGATTTGATGGTGTTTATCAGGTGTTGTGCAGAGAGAGTGTGTGTGGACGCTGTTACTGGGAGACTGACTGCAGTGGAGATGATGCTGTGTGTATATCAGTGTCATATAAGAGCATCAAGAGGAAGGGAGGTGTTGAGTCTTGTTTTGGATATAATTCTCAGTCCTGGAGTTTGTTCTGCTCTTCCTCCAGTTTCTCATTCAGACACAATCACACACACACTGATCTCCCAGTTGTTCCGCTCAGCAGGAGAATAGGAGTGTTTGTGGATCACAGTGCAGGAACTCTAATCTTCTACAACATCTATAGAGACACAATGAGCCTCATCCACTCAGTCCAGACCACATTCACTGAGCCGCTCTGGCCTGGGTTTGGGCTTTATTATCCTGGATCATCAGTGAAACTGAGCTGAAGACTGACGAGAGATTTACCCACAATCCTCTGCAGGAGCAGTCAGCAGCTGTGTGTGTGTGTGTGTGTGTGTGTGTGTGTGTGCGTGTGTGTGCGTGTGTGTGTGTGTGTGAGTGTGTGTATTACAATATCCTTCAACTACACATTTACACAATTATTAAACATTAAAACAAATCTTTCAAATAAAAACACAGGTGGTCTTCAATGATTACACACAAAGCCCCTTTAAGACACCAAATTAAATGAGACTTTGCTGGATCATTCATGGCTTTATAATAATTAAATCTATTAAGATTCTTGATTTAACAGAATTGCTAAATATTACACATCAATCATTACACAGGCCGTGCTCAATTTGTTCTTTTCTCCTAGTATAAATGGCCATTTTGACATGTCCTAAAATCAAATTCAACAACTGACACTGATGTTTATGGCTTTTTAAATACTTCAAACCACATATAAAAACTTTCATTCAAACAGTTGAAAAAATGACTTCAAGCGTAAATAACGGTGTGAATCCAGCACACTGCGTAAGAGCATCAAAAATTGTTTCCTTTTGTATACAAAATGGACAAAGTGAATCAACTTCTTGATCAATCACAGAAACAAAAGCGTTCACCGCAATAGCACCATGTACCAACCTCCATTGTAAATCTCCAATTCTCTTAGAAAATGGTGACTTATAAAATCCTCTCCATTCAGGTTTTTCACACTCTTTTAACTCAAGTACTTTACGCCAAGGTGGATCAACTTTATCTAAAACATTCTTATTAAAAACCTTAACACTAATTTTATAACTGATATCAGAACCCAGCACTTTCAAATGATTCACTTCTAAAAGGAACCCTCCACAATTCTCCATTTTCAGGAAATGAATCAGTCTGATCTGGATTAATAATACCCAATGAATAGTCCAATAACAATTTCAACTCTCTTTCGTCCAGTGTTGTTTTCCACCTTTCAAGAGCTCTGGTAACCAAACGAATTGATCTCATCCCCAGTTTCTCAGTCAATGTGCTCACATTTGTGAAATTAGCAGCAGTTGCATTCAAAACTCGTCCAATTGTTGACAAACCGGAGTTAATAAGATTCTCTTCCATCACAGCATAGTCTATTTCACTGGGCCAGGCCAGACGAGAGCCTAAAATTAAAGGCTCCTGCAACAACCAGTGTAAAGAAGTTACAGTTCTTTCTCTTGGAACCTTGAACAGAGTCCACACTTAAAAATATTTCGGTAAAAAACAGGAAACCTTGACAGTTTCAATTTCAGAGGGTCTAGCCAAAATACGGCTTTGTCCAACTTGAGTCCATCATACCCTCTCAAAATAGAGAAGGATACTCTCTTCCAGTTAGAATCCTCTGAACCACTTAAGAGTCTCTGTACGAATTGGATTCTGAATGCAGCAGTTCTACTTTGTAGATGTACCAGTTCAAGCCCTCCTTCTTCTTTGGGAAGGTATACTACACTTTTGGAAATCCAGTGCAGCTTATGCCAGAAGAAATCCACTAAACATGACTGTATTTTTGATCAAACTTCTATTGGAGGATCTATACAGCTTAAGCGATGCCAGAGGGTAGAGGCAACTAAATTATTAATAACTAAAAGTCGTCCTTTATATGACATCTTTGGAAGTAAAAAATTCCACTTATCAAGTCGACCTTTCACCTTTTCAATGACACCTTCAAAGTTTTTCTTAATTTCATTTTCATTGCCTAAAAAGATTCCCAAATATTGAAATCTTCCTCTTTTCCACTTCAGCCCAGCTGGTAAGGTGGGTTCACCTTGCAACCAACTCCCAACAATTTGAGCTTCACTTTTTTGCCAGTTTACCTTTGCTGAGGAAATATTTCTAAAATCTTCTAATATTTGTAACATCACATTCACATCTTTTTGGTTACTAATCAATACCACCACATCGTCAGCATAAGCTGATAATTGAACAGCTTCAGTGCAATTTGAAATCAGTAAACCTGACATGTCAGCTCTTAATTTATTTAAAAGAGGTTCTATTGCTAATGTATATAGCATTCCTGATAATGCACACCCCTGTCTGACACCCCTTAACACTTTAAAAGGAGAGAATAAGTCACCATTTATCTTTAAAATACTCTCAACGTCACAATACAGAGCTTTAATCATTGATATAAAATCAGAGCTAAAACCCAAAGCAGACAAAACCTTCCATAAATAATTATGATCAACCCTATCAAATGCTTTTTCTTGATCGATCCAAACTAAGCCAAAATCCAAAGAAATATAAGGATTATCTAGAATATCTCTTATAAAAGAGATATTATCAGTGATCCTTCGGCCTGGAACACAGTATGTTTGATCTGAATGAATAATTAAACCTAAAACTTCTCTTAATCTATTCGCCAAAACTTTTGATCATATTTTATAATCATTGCATAGAAGACTTACAGGCCTCCAGTTTTTAATCTCACTTAAATCTCCTTCTTTAGGGAGTGAAGTGACAACAGCTCTGCGACAACTTTTGGGTAACTGTCCCTCAGATAAACTATGATTGAGTACATCTAGCAAATCTGAACCTACCTCTGACCAGAATGTCTTGTAAAACTCAACTGAGAGACCATCAATACCAGGTGTTTTCCCATTTTCCATACTCCTAAAAGCCTTCTCTACTTCCTCCGTAGTCAGTGCCTCACTTGAAACTTTGTTGAATTCCTCTGAAACCTGGGGCAAATTGTCAAAAACACTGTTCATGAGAGGGGTATTTGACAAGTTGTTTTTATACAAATCTTTGTAAAATTCTACAGCTCTCTTTCTAATATCTGTGGAATTCAATAATAGACCTTTTTCTGAACGTAGACCATGAGTGTATCTATTCTGTCCATTATTTTTTTCTAAATGAAAGAAAACGTTTGAAGGAGCATCCATAGCTTCAATGCTTTGGAATCGAGATCTTATAATAGCACCTTGTGTTGTTAAATCTAACAAATCTGACAAGGAAGCTTTTTTTTCTCTAAAAGAGTCTGCGTCATTCTTACTTTTTGTTAATTCCAATATCTCCTGCATCTTAATTAAATCATCCTCAAGCTTTTATTTCTTGAATCTTCTCTTTTGTGACGTTGTGAGTATATTGTTGACACAATTGTTTTATTTGAACTTTAGCCAAGTCCCACCACTGCTGCAAGGTTTGGAAATGAGATTTAGTTGTTTGCATATTAGCCCAAAAAGCCTTCAAAACATCTTTAAAATGTTCATCATCCAACAAAATATTATTGATGTGACAATAAGCACTTTTTGGTTTAACACAATTAAAAAACATCTCACATTTCAGCAAACTGTGATCAGAGAACCCAACTGGAGTAATTGCACAATCTTTAAATGTTTAAAACCATCAAATCTATCGAATCTGGCTAAAGATAGCTGATTTACATAAACATGTGCCCAAGTATATTGTCTTTATGAATAATAATTTCTCCAAATATCAAAAATATCATGAGACTTAAAAAATTGAACCAGCCGTTTACGTGACTGCATATGTGGCTCCACATGATTTCTGTCCATCTCATGCTCAGTACAATTAAAATCTCCCCCTAACAGCAAAACATCTTCAGGATTACAACCACCCAACACCTTGCACAGAGTGTGTAAAAATAACATTCTCTCAGCAGCAATACTGGGAACATAAACACAAATCAATACAAATGAAAAATTGTTATCATAAACAGCTTTGACTTTCAGCAGTCTACCTTTGATCACTTCTTCAACTTCATAGTGAGTAGGTATAAGGATTTTTGAAGACAAAATAGCAACACCACCACTAAGTGACGTACAATGACTGAGTACTGGTAGTCCATCAAAACTCATTTCCCATTCTACTGCATTTGTCAAGTCACTATGAGTCTCTTGTAAAAATAAATCTATCTTTTTCTGTAACATTATTTCAAAAATGTGTGCTCTCTTCCTAATATCTCTTGCACCAAAAACTTACCACTCCCATGAATAGGAAGAGAGACAACACGCAAAGTAAAAAATAAGACATACTCATGTAAGATAATTTAAAACTTTAGCCATTTTGACTGCTATCACTTAATTCTGATTGATTATTTTGGTAACATATTTCCTTAGCCGGAATACTTCTTGATCAGAGAAAAGATTCTCCCTCCGAAACACTTTAACTTTGTCTATAAACTGGGAAATGTCAGGGAAAAACTCTTCAATTTTAACTCTTCTGACATTTTTTATCACTTTTAAAAAGTGCTTAATGTCATGTGCCGTGTACACTCTACTGGAAAAACCACTACAAGGTAGGCTGTCTGTAAGGCTATAATCAGATACTTCGCCTTCACTTTCAGTTTCGTTTTGACTGCTTTCCCTACCCTCCACTTTTTTAGTTGGTTTCCTTGTAAGTTTTTCTTTTAACTTTCTTTTTTGCAGGTTTTTTTAAATGAATAATCATCCAGCTCAAGTGCAGACTCCTTCACAAACGGTTCTATCAACATCCGTTCTCCAGATCTCGATACATTATCCTCATCATCATCATCGGATTGACTTACAGGAGTTATCGACACTTCACTCTCTGCAGCATTTGTATCTTTACTAACATCAAGCACTTTTTCTATTCCATCGGCTTGTATTTCTGTCAGTATCATTTCATCATGTTGTTCTCCTCAACTGAAGCCGCAGCACAAGCTGTGCTCGTCTCCCCGGCAACCGCAACTTTACTCTGCGAAACGCCGGCACTTTTATTGGCGGCAGACTTATCTCTTTTCTCATTTTGGGGCACTTTTTTTGGGACAATCGCGAATAAGATGTCCGTTTTCCCCGCATCCAAAGAGTTTGTTGTGACATAAATCACGTAATTAAATCCTTCGTGACTAAAATTTAAAGTTAGATCCAAATCTTCTGTGTTATCTTTAAGGATCATATACACGAATCGTCTGAAAGAAACCATGTTTCAGGAGGGAGGATTTACTCCCGATCGAGATCATTTTAGCTGTCGAAACTAGTTTTCCATACCGTGATAACATATCTGCTAAACCCTCGTGTTTTATAAATGGAGGTACATTTGAAAGTGTGACACGTTTAGATGGAGTAGAAAAGGGAAGGACCTGAGTGAATATCCCATTTATTTCAACCACCGTCTCAACTAGTTTATTTGCCAAATCAATCGTTTTAACAAAAATTACAACCGCGCTATTCATTCGTGAGGCGGACAAAATGTTTTCACATCCAATAAACATGCCTACAGCCCAACTACACTCCTCAACTCTCACTGTTGAGTCAATTTTGACCGCATGTTTTCCAGTTAAATGGCTAAAAATCTCTGCCATTCTCTCAATTTAAACACTGGGAGCTAAAAAGCCCCCAGCACTCCCACTATCTTACAACTGATTATATTAAATACTTAATCCAAAGAAGAAAGAAACAAAGAAAAGGAAAAGAAAAACAAACAAACAATCACTCATACCTGCTCTCATACACACGCTGCACTGAGCCCTCCATTCACACACATGCGCAGAGAGAGAGAGAGTGTGTCTGTGTGTGTGTGTGTGAGAGAGAGAGAGAGACTTTTTTTTTTTTGACTGTTGACAGCCTTTTTATTAACAAATGATTTTTAAAACAATCTCACATCAATTTATATTTTAGGGAAACAATAAAAAAATAAATAAATAAAGAAATAATAATAAATAAACAAATCTTCCATCAGTATATGTGAGAACATGAGCTCTTCTTCATCAAGAAAACAGCGCATTATCACAACACCACTCAAATTCAGAAATGTCCAATGTGCTCATTTGTTTGTAAAAAGCATACTCGGTTACAATTCGTGATTTGAACATTTTCTTCAAAACTGAAATCATTTCTTGATCTCCCTTTTGATCCATTTAGTTTTTTCTCCTAACATAAATGGCAAATTTAGCAGTACCAAATCTAAAATGAATCAACTGACATTGAACTTTTTCCTCCAACTATATTTGTACCCAAGAATAAAATCTCTTATTGTAAATAACACCTTAAAAACAGAATTTCTAGAATATTAAATAAAGAGGAAAGTCTGGAGCAAAGCATAAACCAATGAAAAACTGTCTCTCTCATTACAAAACAGACACATTTCTCCAACATTAGGATTTAGCATAGCAACAAAAGAATTGACTGCTATGGCCCCATGGAGTATCCTCCATTGAAGATCACCCGCTCTTTTAGGTAATGGTGCTTAATAAAGGACATTCCACACTGGCTTTGTTAATACAGTCATTTCTAACTTCTCTCTCCACACGGTATCACTTCTATTTTTTAGCCGTTTAGCATTTGTTACTTTAAGCATACATTCACATTATATTCTTGAAGTAAATTCTTTCCTTGCATATTTAAAAGCTTATTTATCTTATCTAGAAAATGTTTCATTAAGCGTACAGATTTTACCCCCAAAACGTTGACATTGTTTCCACTTCCTTAAAATCAGAACCTGTGTTATTCACAATATGTTTGATTTGTATACATTTGTTTTATTGCAGCATATTCATCAGACCTGGTAAATCATCACCTGATACATCAAAGCGTGCTCCACACACAACTGGCTCTCCAAGTAGCCAGTAAATGGACATTAAGCTTCCATCTATTGATGTTTTAAACAAAGACCAAACTTTAAAAAGACTCTGATAAAACGTAGGAATTCTTTTCAGATCAAGTTTCTTACAATCCATTAAAAACAAAGCAATGTCCAGTCCCGTTCCATTTACTCTACGCACAATGCATTTAGCAACAGGTATCTATGCCAATCTTTCAGACCCTAACATGAGCTTCTGCAAAAACTGAAGACGAGAAGTCGCACATCTACTTGCAAGATGTATTAGGCCTTGACCTCCGTCCTCTTTAGCGAGAAAAAGAATGCTTTGAGGGATCCAGTGCAACTTGTCCCAAAAGAAACGAACCATTTCTGCTTGAATTTTACGATAAAAAACCAACAGGAGGATCCAGACATGAAGCTTACGCCACAACGATGAAGCTGCAAGATTGTTTATAATTAAAATACGTCCTTTAAAAGACAACTGAGGAAGCAGCCATTTGCATTTTTTAAGCGTCCTGTTCATTTTTCTTCCATTCCTATGCAGTTCTTTTGTATAAATGACTCCCTGCCGAGATAAACACCAAGATATTTTATGCCATTTCTTTGCCATAGCAGTCCTCCTGGTAAAGCAGGACTTCCCTTTTCCCATTTTCCAATCAACAGTGCATCACTTTTTTCCAGTTGACTGTAGCTGATGAAATGATTTTAAATTTGTCAACTGTCTGTTTTAGTAACTTTACATCTTCAGCATTATTTATAAAAACAACAACATCATCAGCGTATGCAGATAAAAACAAGGTGCTGTTACATTCTGGTAAAGTCAACCCATTTAGATTTTTTTTCAACATAAGTAACGGGTTCTGTAGCAAGCACATCTAATATTCCAGACATTGCACATCCCTGTCTTACCCCCCTCTGAACTTTAAAGGGGTTACCCAAACCTCCATTAATTTTCAATACACTCTCAATTCCAGAATACATTGCCTTAATCATAAAACCAGGATCAAAACCAAAAGCTTGTAACGTGTAGCATAAACATGAGTGCTCAACACGGTCAAAAGCCTTCTCTTGATCTAAAGAAATTAGACCAGTATTGATACCAAATCACTTCCAAAACATCTCTTACAAGAGTTATGTTATCAAAGATGGATCTTTTTGGTATACAATATGTTTGATCATAATTTGTCACTTCTCTATTACTTTACTAAATCTCATAGCCATAACTTTGTATTCTGTACACAACAATGAAACAGGTCACCAATTTGAGATATTTTGGAGGTCTCCCTTTTTGGGGAGTAAAGTGATGACAGCTTATCTGCAGCTAAGAGGAAGATAACCTTTTGTCAAACTTTCATTAAATACTTCTAAAAGATCTTCTCCTATAACGGGCCAAAAAGCTTTCTAAAATTCAGTAGGTAATCCATCGACTCCAGGAGATTTCCCATTCTCCATATTCATTAAAGCTGTATAAAATTCTTGTGTGGATAAAGGCAGTTTTAAAAGAGCATTACTTTCTTCATCTATCTCTGGCAACCCTTCAACAAAACTATTGTCAGTCAATACTGCTTCATTAGTAATTTCAGCCATATATAATTTCTTATAAAAACGTGTTGCAATATTTCTCATCTCAGTCAATTCGGTTATTTCTTTTCCGTTTTCAGAAATTAAAGAAGGAATTATTCTATTTTGACTATTTTTCTTTTCCATATCACAGAATAATTTGGTAGGAGCGTCCATCTGATTGACGCTCTGAAAACGTGAGTGTACTAACGCTCCTTGTGTTTTTATATCTAGCAATCTTGCCAAACAAATTTTCTTTGAAGAAAGAGTTTCAATATGAGCTCTATTATCATTCGACAAACTCTACAGTTTATTTATCTCCTTTTCTAATTCATTCAAAGATTTCTTTTCTAACATTTAATGTATACTGTTGACAACAATTCTTTATTTGAGTCTTCCCACAATCCCACCATTGTTGTAGAGAACTCTAGAAAAACTTTTCTTGCTTGAAAACATCCCAAAAATAAATAAAATAATCTTTCAAATGTTTATCACTTATTAAAGAAGCGTTAAAATGTCAAAAAGCACTATTTGACTTTACATTATTCATGAATACAGAACAAATAACTGCACTATGGTCAGAAAATCCAACAAGATTTATCAATCAGGACTTACAAACACTAAAATGATGTCTAAAACTGTCAAATTTTTATTTAGAGATTTGTTTCTTGATTTATTTGTAAAGCATGTTTTATCAAGTAGTTAACTTCAGCAGAACTTGCACTTGATGTTTCGTTTCATCCGTTCGAGAGTTCCTATGTTTGTTGTAAATATAATCGTATGTGTTTTTGCATTTTTTTAATTTAAGCCTTCTTTCGCTTGGCTTTGCAGCCGACTGCTCGCACAGTCGCGAGAGAAACATTCAATAACTCATTCTTGAGTCGAAAGGACTCAGAAAAACTTACTGTATACTCGGAGAGGATGAAATGACTGGTCTTAACTGGCTGCAAGATGTACCTACACCATTAGTAATCAACGCATATGCCTTCTTTAAATAATCTACACGTTTAAATCTTGTAAATATGATTATTTATGAATATTTTTAGTGATATTCTGTTTTTATTCTTTTTCAGTCATTTATTTCTCATTTGCTGTATATTTTATTCATTTGATGATGTCATTAGGCTAATACATAGGCTATTTTATATACATATCTGAAACGCTTTTGCACTCAAGTTTGCTTTGAACTTGAAAGAGAGAGAAACAGATTTGACCTGTCAGCAGTGCTCATGGCTCCTGAATAGGTAAGAGAAAGTGGATGTCTTATTTAACTGTTTTTTTACTTTAACCCATTGACAGTAAACAGTGTATAACATTGTCAAAATAAATGAAAGTATTGTAAAAAATTGTTTGTCGCATATAGATAACTATTTATGTGATGTGGGTAAATGGGTGGTTTCAATCCGGCTACCAGCGCAAGTATATTTCAAGCCTGTGAGAAGCACTGACAGTATTGTATTTGTATGCTAATGTTTAACGTTTACGTTTTTGACATGTTAGGGGTTCAGTTTAATCAATAAAAGATTGCATTAAAACTATCTGTTAAACGCTATATTCCAGTTATTCTTACTCACATGCATCATTTTATAAACTATTTATTGGGGGACAAATGAAGAATTAAGTTAAACAAGAAACCATTTCAGATCATGGATCTCAAAACCTTTCTGTAACGCATGTGTGAAATGGGCTGTATATATTATCTGGAATCTAAAGGTTCAACATTGCCTTTAGAGTTCATTAATTTTACTAATCAAAACATTTTTATTGGAGTTATTGAAATGTACAACATGTCTTTGAGGAAGAGGAAGATCTTTACTTTACTTTTAATCCCCCCAAAATGTACCTGTGCACTTTAAGATTGGTTTTGTCATTTAGGGTCTCGTTTAATTAATAGTATAATATTTTAATGGCTTGAAGTAAGCACACACATTCCCCTGAGTAGAAAACCATCTGATTCACTAGTGATGAAAGTGTCATTTCAATTCACAGTTTATATACTCTATACATATATATATATATAGACTTGAAAGTGACTTGCTAGATCAAGCAGTGACTTGACTTGACTTGAGTCTGACAAAAAATGACTTGACTTGCTGGAGACTTGAAGGTTATGACTTGAGACATGCTTGTGACTTACTCCCACCTCTGGAAAGTGCTATCGAAGTATTTATCCTGTATTTACAATTACAAAAACATAACACCAAGAAGACTTCATTTTAAATCAGTATTATTAGATTATGAATTTATTTGTAACTTATTAAAGTGTAGAACCAATATCAAATTAAAAACCACCCAGTAGGTGGCAGTAGAGCATTCAAATGGAGAAAGTGAACAAAACTATTAATGGCTCAGTAAATATTAAATGATGAAACTGATCGCATTTGTAGACGACATACCAGGTAATATGAGAAGATTTAATAAAGGATTTTACTCCTGCTGGAACATTAACATATGACAGATAATAAACATTTATATTCAGAGCAGCATCAAAGTAAAAATCATTATATGAGGAAATAAACTGATTTAATAAGTGAAAAGGTGGCAAACATATACTTCCCCTGATAAATAATAGCATATTCCTGCTCGTAATAAATAAATCAGTGCAGTATTGAAAGAGAAACATTTGGACATGTCCAATACTCTAACAGTCTTAAATCACAAAGTGTAATGTTAATATTTTCAGTTGTAAATTTTCCAGAGACGTCTCCCATTCATTCAAAGGGAAACCTGAACTAAAAATCAAAGTGAAACTAAAAACTCTGCATTTTTTTCAGACTTAATTTGTTTGCTGTAGTCTAAATATGCAACCTCTAAAAACTAAAGCCATAACAACACATTTGACGACACATTTAATTGCTGCATTTCATTCGAGTCTACTCAAAAATAAATATTCTGAAGCAAAATAATGAACAATCATTAAAATATCACAATTAAAAACACTGCACTGCTGAAAGGCAGAAGTGAAGGGACGTCATTGTGAAAGGGTTTTTTCTTTGGGATCCTGTTTAATATAAGTGTCGTAATATTGTTTAGCAGGAGAAATACTACTATGAAATTCACATGACCATTTTCTTTAACGATTACATAATTTATTCGTTTACATAATTAACATATAAAACACTCTGCAAGAATGTCCACTTTAGTGTATTTTTGTGTTTATTAACAATAAAACAATATTTAAGAAGTTGTAAATGCATTTCCTGTTTACTAACAAGACTTCACGAGTTCACACTTGCAATAGTTTCAGAATGGAGCGTATTTGGCGTGCTGTCCGGGAGAGGGCTCTGAGCTCAGGGAAGACACCCAAACTGGAGTTATTCCTCTTATCAGGAAACAGATGGGAATAGGGATTCGAGCGAAGTATCTAGCCCGGCCCCAGTACGCTCCCCCCGGGATGTAATGCTTAAGAGGGAGGTGACGGGGTGGTGGAGGGATAGCTAAAGTCGTAAGATGCTGCAGGTAAGACAGCTTTGGTATATACAGGGGTTTGGTCAAGAACTGATTGGATAATAGAATAATTGTCAATGACGTATTGATACTGAAACTTCTGCGCATGCTCCTCCCGAATTTGTTTATCAAACAATCACGTATCGGCGATCAACGCTATTACATTTACACTAACCAATGAAACTACAAGTGGGCGTGGCTGAATGTGCAGCACCGCCCCAGATGCTGCCCCCTCCTGATCTGCAGGCTTCTCAACCATTTGGGCTCTAACTTGAGTCAGATTGAAATAGTTTTGTGCTCTGCTCAAATGTCCCACTAGATGGCAGTAAAAGGCAGCAGTAACACAAGCTGAGGAAGTGTGTTAAAGGAGAATAAACAGAACTAATTGATGGAATGTTGACAAATAACAACACTCATTATATTAAAAAAATCAGTAATGCTAAATTCATATAATAAAGGTGTCTAAATTATATTGATTTTATTCCCTAAATGGTCATTTTAAAATGACCTGGATAAGACATTTTATTTCTAAATACTTCATCTATCTGGAATATTATCCCCTGTTTCATTTTCTCTCATGTGGGTGGTTTAGAATTTCTTTTACGTGTAATTATTCAATTGAAAAACTCCCCAATCAAACTCTCTAAACTTCACCAACAAGTGCTTACGACATGGAGGCTGATTTATAAACACACTTCTCCCCACAGTTTCTTATTAATGCCAATATCCTGTATAGAAATAAGTCACTATCTTTCACAATTGGTATAACAACGGACTAATATTAGTTAATCAATTATTTGATAATGAAGGAACATTATTTACATGTACAGAATTTATCACAAGATGCAAAATTCCTTTACATTACAGGAGCTTTACGATACTGATGGGGAAATACCTGCTGGTATACATATGCTGTACAAAAGCAGGGTATGTACATCAGCACTTCCTGTTTGTCCTCCTAAACCTGAACAGACCTCAGTCAGTTGTATCGGTTTGTCTGGATTTAAGCCTAATAATCACAAAATTAGATCTTAAAAGAAGATATGTCTATACCAGATGTTGTTTACTGGAACAATATCTTTAATCATGTGAACTGGACTCAGGTATGGTCATTACCTGAACATTTTTATTTCAAATAAGGCTAAAGAAATATCATTTAAATGACTTCATAGAGTTTATCCCACCAAAATATTTCTGTCAAACTGATATTGAGTCTGAATGCTGTTTTTGTGAAACTTTAATGAAACTATTCACAAACACAGCCTGGTCTTGCCATATACTCCACTTTTTTGCTTTAATGTTGAAGCTTTTATTTCTCATTAAATTTGAGAATCATTTTCCTTCTCTTATAAACATGTGATTTTGGGTTATGTGTTGAGGATCGCTCTTTTAAAGATGCTGTTTCATTATAAACTTTATTTATTATTATGTAAACTTCACATACATAAATCAAAGTTTACGAAAGCAAAAGCTCTCTTCATGATGCTAAAAAAGAGATTCAAACGAATATAAAAGGGATTTCTACGTCTAGAAATAGAAAAGCAATTAAAACAGTCAATATATGCTCATTATTTAACATCTGTGCATAAAAATGTGTGTATTTATGTATTTCCTGTAGTAAAAGAGCATTCATAACTCTTGATAATAACTAAATTGGACAAATGTGTGTAATATATTTGTATGTAATTTGATAATCATATACCCTCACCTCTGTTGATTTTGTTGTATAAGAAAACTACATGCTGGTTCTTGTTAATAATAAATAGTGTTGTGGGTAACAGCAGCTGTGTGTGTGTGAGCTGTTGAATACACAGCCATCTTGAACAGAAGCTTGAGTCTTCTGCTCATTCCAGTCAGTCATAACTCAACACTCAGTGTCTGAATCCTCCTTTATGGCTCGTTTCCACTGACTGGTACGGTACGGTACGGTTTGGTACGGGTCACCTTTATCAAGCTTGCGTTTCCACTAACAAGGGTACCCTTTTGGTGGGCGTGGTGTATGACAGAAAGTTTCAGTCGACGTCATTCTCGCTGGAGGAAATGTCTCCAATAAAGCTGTACGGGTCACTTACAAATCATTTGAAAAGCACTTCTCATAAAACAGATGCTTACACACATAAATACTTGTGTAGAAATGTTTATTAACTTTTCAATGAACATGAGTTGATTATAACTGCAGATCGTAACGTCTGCAATTATATTAAATAAATAAATAAATAAATGAAGATGTATAAACACATACAGCCCCTTACAGTCTCCGATATGTTATCAATTACAGAAGAACTACACACAAGACATTTCGTCCGTATTTAGGTTCAAAAACAGCACAATATATAGCCTACAGTCAGCGAAAACCTCTCATTTGTGTCTATAATCTTCAGCAGCACATGTAGCCTCTGTTAGAGAACAATTCCATCATTCTGAGTTCATATTAGTCCAAAAGGTGATAATAACAATAATAATTAAATAAGGCAGTGTGTTCACGTCTGCTCAAAAATAATGTGCTCTTTTTTTCCGGCTCCTCTCTTGTTTTTTCGCGCTTCACTCTCACGTTTGTCAGTGTCTGACAGGATCGGGTTTCAAAAGCACGTCAATAATCAAGCGCAGGTTATTATCATCAGCTCAAGAAGTTGTTATTTCAGATATAATGTTAGACGGGCGCGAGCGCTAGCAGAAAGCGAACCGCTCGCGCCTCAGACTGCCTCGTAAAAAAACTTCGCGGCACAGGGTAAATCTGCTCTACTCCATGGCTTTGTGGCTGTTTATCAAGACGACAAGGTTATTTTGAGCCCGGGTCGACCATGGCTCGTTATTATATGTATAAATAATTCCGCTGTAATCTCTCGCTGTGCGTGTATTTCAAACATGGCGGGTTTTTTGTTTTCATTCTGGCTGTTGCGTAAGCGAATGACGTATCTCTGTAAACCCATAGCGTTCAGCTGCGCGTCTAGCTCCGCCTTTTGGTAACCCTTTCTCATGTTTGGTACCCTTTCGAAGGGTGCCGAAAAAGTGGTACGGTACGGTTCGGTTCGGTACGCTTTTTGACAGTGGAAACGGCTGTAAAAGCGTACCAAACCAAACCAAACCGTACCGTACCACTCAGTGGAAACGGGCCATTAGTAGATCAGCTTTATCTGTCCTCGTCTGCTTTATCTCAGCGTTCAGCTTCACTCACTGCACACAATACAACACAAGTGAAGAGAAACATCAGCACAGTGCGTACACACACAGATCTCCATCACACACATATTTCAGTAAATGCTGAATCTGCAGTAATAATCAGCAGCAGCGTAATTCACAGCGTTCAGCACAAGACTCTGATGAGTTCATCTGTCTGACTGATGTTCTGCTGCATTTTCCAGTGTTTTATCACTAATAAAGAGCGGGACATTGAGCTGCTGTCGTGTGTCATTAAAGTTGAGTTTTCATCTGTGTTTTCTGCTAAAGGAAGTGCTGAGAAACATGAAGAAACCTGTAGATGAATGCACAACACTCACAAAACAGGTTTATTTGGAGGACTGCCTCCTTCTTCCACAGAATACCTGATCCTGAAGCAGTGAAACTGCACACTTATGAAGACACATCACTGATGGACACAAACCTACATTGTAAAAGCGCTATACAAAATAAAGGTGAAACAACATGTGCTTTATTTATAAACTAATTTCGAGAGGATCACGTGCTTATGATTGAACACAGCTGGTACCACATCAGCTCTGTATATTGCACCAATCAGACGAATTCTGACACACTATAAATTACCAGAGCTTTCTACTCCAGTCATCTCCGTCTTGAACACCGCTTCATCACAGCTAGCTGCTACAACCACCACAACAACTACTTTAGAACAACAATTACATCTCCAACAACAACATCAAAACCTTCTACTTCAAACTGCCTCACACAACGCATCCATCATGTCTTCAACCCAACCCAAACAAGATCACAGTCCAAAAGTCAATCACCGTCCACGAATTCCACCTAAACTCTCAAGACACCGGTGATCCAAGCCATTGCAATGAAGCCGAACTCTCACCGCTCTCCTAGCTGTCCCCCTGCGGTAACGTACATAGCATGCTTTGAAAAACAAGACGCAAATATCTTTACATATGAAAAAGAATTAAAATATTAAGGATATATAAAGCAAATAATAAGAGTATATATAGGATATAAATATAAAGGATTAAAATATTACAAAACATATTATTTTCTAGCCTAAATAAATATAAAAACCATACTTTCATGCCTTCATCTCACAGGGCTTTTTCAGTTTATTCATGACAATTTGCTTTTGTATAATGTTATCATTATTAGTCATATTATTTATTATAAGTATATTTATATTTGTTTTATAAAAAACAAGTTTAGATTTGCCCACCTGTCAGGTTTTAGACCATATGGGGCACAGCATGTGTATTTGGATATTACTCAGTTGTTTGAGCACACTTCGTTATTATTGTTCATTTATTCATTTGCTGGAAATTAGAACTGAATTTAGAAATAGTTTTGCACTCTGCGCATGGATCATCAAAATAGAGCCCGAAGAGTTTCCTAGAGTTTATCTAATATTAAAGTCAGATTGTCATCTGTAATGTGTTTTATTCGTTTAATAGAACAGAGAGACAATCACTGTGATGAAATAAAGTTTGCAGATCAGTTCCACACAGATGTTCTCCTCAGTTATAACCCAGATCCAGCAGTGGTTAATCTGATTGTCTGTCAGATCATGCTGTGGGTGACCAACAGTGGCACTGTGAGCTTTTAGAGCACAGGGGGATTCTGTGGTGTGTGTCTGCAACAGAATTACACTGACATTAAGGATTAATGACTCCAGAAACTACTGTACTGTACTAAACAAAGTAAGTCTTTCATTCTTGTTTGAATAAATGGGCTGCTTCTCAATATCTCTCCTTGTTTTCAGCTCCTCCTCAACCAAAAACACAAATGCACATGAATGTGAATATTACGCATAAAGTTAATTCAGGAGATGAAGCGAGGATGGACTAATAAGAGTTGAGCAGCAGCAGAGATCGCGTTAACCGAATATTTTCCGTCAATGACGGATTTTTTTCAGCAGTGACGGAAAAATCTGGGGGTGATCCGTCATTTTGACAGATTATGCTGAGGGCGATCTATTGTAATGTGTAGATAACTGTAATTCCCACTCCTGTCCAGCTGATGAAGATTGACCTTATTAATTAGCAATTGTTTTGTTTTGTCTCCTCTTTGTCACCGCTGCGTACAGTTGTTGCAAAAAATGTCACGGCAGCTGAGTGTGAGAAGTTTCTTTAAACGGCCAAATAGTGATATTATTATTAAGGGTGAAAAAAGAGGAAGTGACGCAGTGGACGATGAAGAACAAACTCCTCCTGACAGCGCGTTGAAGAGTTATGGACATCCGCGCCCCTGGTGCAGAAAGAGCGCGTGCTGCAGGATTTTTGCCCTGCGAAACGAGTGCTTGCAGGATCGGGAAATCCCACAATCAGAGAATCCTGCAAACTTCTGATCACTTCCTTAGGAGAAATGTTTCTTGACTACAAAATGCTGGCTGAAGTGGCGCTAGTAATTCCGGTCTCCAGTGTGGTAGCAGAACGCAGCTTCAGCCTCCAGAACAAAATTAAAACTGTCACGAGAAGTCGACTTTCCGAGGCAAAGACACAGAATTTAATGACAATTGCCTCTGCATCAGTCTACCTTGATGCGTTTGATTACGCACAGGCAAGCACCCAGTTCAGGTCGACGCGGACCAGGAGGAAGATATGAGTTAAGGCAAATAGTCCTACAGAACATCGTCTGAATTATATTTCAAGTTATGTTCTTATATTAGTCGGAATTATATTTTATAATATATCTTGTTGTTTATATCTGCTTGTGTTCAGGCACAAATGGCCGTGTTTTTATTCCCTCCACCGTCAGTGCAAAAAAACACATGAAACTTGAACGAATTTTGAGTTTTTGTTCATTTGTCAAATAAATAAATGAATAATTTAGCCTATATGCTCGTTGTGCAAGTTCATAATGAAAATATGAATGAAAAAAGCGATTAGACAATATGCTAATTAAATGACGGGCAATAATAGGTTATGACGGAATTTTTACAACCCTCTCCGTCAAAATGACAGACAATGAGAAAGTCTAACGCGACCTCTGAGCAGCAGGTAAGTGTGTTAGATCTAAACTCTCCAGGACTTGAGTTTGACACCCCTGGGGTAGATTATCCTGTGTGTGTTTTAGGAAATTCACCAATGCTCAAAAAGTACAATACAAAAGTACAGGACAGGACAACAGAGGAAGAGGTGCTGGTGTCAGCTTTACAGCATTCTGGAGTTCACCCTGGAGGCAGTAGTCATGTGATCACTGTTAATGCAGACCATAATCCTCTTGCTTTTCTGCACAGGATGAGGAGAGTTTAATCAGAATCTGATGATGATGAAGAACAGACCTTGAATATCCAGTAAGGGTTTTGAACATAACACATCTTTCGAGAGATTATTGTGCTCTAGAATAAACAGATAAAAATGTGAGTATTTGGTTTGAAACCTTGTGAGTGGGGGTGTTACATTGCATGGTTGTTTGTTATATATTGTTGAACGCTTATTAATCGTTGTTGTGCTACTTTTACTACACACTTACCATCATGAACAATATAAATAACAAATATGAGTAAACAATAAAAATAACACAACTTAACTGGGGCTAAAATTCATTCATTGTAACTTTTGTTACTGAGATCATAACAAGTACAATATATACCACATTTGGAAAAGTGACCTGTTATATTACTTCAGTACAGAAGAAAACTTATATTACAGTGACTGCTTTACTTTTGTACTTGTGTGTCTGTGTTTGTCATCTGACTGGTTATTTCCTCATATCTTAAACAAGTTTGTTGTGTTTTCTTAGAAGTGAAAGAATTTTCAGATGTGTTGTTCAGCTCAACAGTTCAGCGGAGGAACAGAAAGATCTGCAGGCATTATTTGAGGTGAGAGTTTGCTCTTTCTGTGCTTTATATCATCTATGAGTGTCGTCTGATTATCCATCGATCATCTCTTTGTGTTTCTGAGACTTCACTGCTGAGCTGAAGATATTCTGATGATTTAAGTTCCTCATTTTAATGTCGAGTGTGTTTCTGGAAGAGGATCACAGAAAGCAAAAACCTTCTCATTCTGATACTGAAATCTGTGTCCACTGTGCTCTCGCTCAACACAGTGGACATTTCTTTAGTTATATCGTTTTAGTCGTTTGATATGCAGTGGCACACAGTCGAATAATTCACGAACAGATCAGCCACTTTTGACGCTCATAAACAATCATAAGGTCTTCGTGCAGCAGGAATAAGGAGGTTTGCTGAAGGTCCAGCTGTCGTGCAGTGAGGGGTTTGCGTCTTTAATAAAACTATGCATGTTTGCAGTCATTGAACAGTAAGAATGATTAATAAATCCATATGAAACAGTCTCTTAAAAGTCACGTCTCGCCTTCAGTTTGGCCTCAGGCTTGATTTGCACTCACACTACTAGCCCAAGTGAATCGTTCTCTGGCACACCTCTTACATCCGGGCCAGGGCTGGCCAACTGAACTGCACCTGAGCCCAATTCAGAGCACTCTCACTTCTCAAACGTACAGGGAAACAGGCCTGGGACGGTTCGGATAGCATAGTGTGAGTACACCCTTACAGAAGCTTATAAATGCAGAAAACTCAAACTGCAATAACAGTATTCATGAATGCATTTAGTTTGTTTTATGGGTGTAAATCAGTGGAAAAGAAGAGCTGAGTATCTTTATATGACAATAGTGATTTACAGTACAGTGGATTCACACAATCTTATTTGGAGATACATGAGCTGAAAACCCTGAAGAGTTTCAGCAGTCAGACATCAGTTCATTTGTTTGCCTGAAGTGTTTCTGCTTTAACTGATTCTGATGATAAACAACTTTCTGCTGTTAAACCTGTACTATCTGTCTGTTAATATCTGTTAATATTATTAAACCAGGGCGACACAGAGGCACAGTTCATAAACATAAATCTCATAAACAATCATAAAGTCCTCGTGCTGCAAAAATTAGGAGGTTTGCTGAAGGTGCGCAGCTTTCATGCCTAGTGAGAGGTTTGCGTCTTTAATAACCTATGACAGTTTGCAGTCATTGAACAGTAAGAATGATTAATAAATCCATATGAAACAGTCCCTTAAAAGTCATGTCTCGCTTTCAGTTTCGGGCTTAGGCGCGTTTTGCACTCACACACAAGCGTACCGTGCAAAAGCCCAAGTAAACCGCGCTCACTCACACTCACACCAATCCGGGAAACGGGCCTGGGCATGGTTCGGATAGCATAGTGTGAATAGATTCTAATAGTCTTATTAGTATAGAATTTAACAAAATCTTCAGTTGACAAGAAGGTGATGGGGAAGGATAAAGCAGTGAATTAAATGTCCTAAAGAGTTTACAGATGTCTGAAGTGCTGATGAGCTTGTAGCAGAAGGTAGATTTAGCAGGAAACTGAAGACTTTTTGGTCACAGTTTAATTTTGATGGTCTGTTACATTTCATGCAGGGGCGGACTGGGACAGCATGTTCACCTAGGAAAAGTTATTATAGCTCAAAAGGTGAATAGTGGGTGGGGTGGGTTTTTTTTAAGTGATCGGTAAGTAATTGAGGAGCGGCGGAGGGGGAGTGACGGGCGATCGGTAAGTGAGACAGTCAATCGGTAAGTGAAGAGCCGACCACAAGTCCCTTTAATTATCTTGCTGAAACTCAGTCGTCGTCTTCAGTGTCGGAGTTGAACAGCCTCAGAATCGTTTCGTCACATCTGTCTCCATCAGTCTCGATCTCCATGTCACTATCATCTTCTAGTGAAGTTAGCTCTGAAGGTGCACCGCTCTTCTTGCGTAGCAGTCCAGCCTTTCAGAACCCGTTGGTGATGGTGGATTCTTTCACAGCACTCTATACAGTTAGATCCACTGACAGACATCAGAAAAGGATTTGTTTTTTCGCATGCGGCCAGTTTTTTTGTGAACAGACTTCTCACAACTTGTCATCAAAGCTGCCATTCAACCCGGAGCGCAGCTTTTAAATGCCCGATTCACACTGATGTCAAGTGGCTGCACAATATTGTGTTGTTCCTCCAGGAATCACAGCTGGAATTGATTTGTCTTTCTTGATCACTGCTTTCACAGAATCTGTGACGTGGGCCCTCTGGCTATCCAAAACAAGCAGTGCTTTTTTTCCGGTGAAAAATCATCCTGGGCACTTACCATAGCACGTCCGTTAACCATTCTTTCATAGGCCTTCCCATTATTCACCCTTTGGTGTTAACTTGACCACCATGCCTTTCTGGAGGTTTTTACGTCTCATAAATCTGAAACACTATGACGATCCAGCTTTGAAATCTTCAATATTAATTTTGCGGGCAATTGTTTTGGCTTTGGCTTTCAGTCGGATCTGTAGAGTGGATACACCTTGGCCACCTGCTCTCTGTGTGTTCACCCAGTCCTCCAGGACATTTTCAAGTTCAGGCCACCTGCTTTTATGTCCTCTGAAAGCTTTCCTCGACTTTTGGCATTGCATAGCTCTTCCCTCTGCCACCTACAACATCAGACTATAGATTAATTGACTCTAAGCTTGCATGCAGCAGCAAGGTTTTCCTTCCTGGATAGCAAGCTCCATGGCCTTCAACTTAAATATTGCATCATCTGAACTTGTCCGTGTGGTTTCCAGGATAAAGGGACGAGGATTTGAACATAATTACCAGATATTAATTTGTCGTGCGTGTTCTCTATCTGCTAATAAGATAGTAGCATAATCTATTTTATCTTTGCAATTGTATTTTTTTGTCTTATTTTTGATTTTAATTCCGGTTAGAGTGTCCCTTGCGGTGGAGAAAAATCCAAAGAATAGCCGCACCTTTGTATAAGCCGCAGAAAAAGTAAGAAAAAGTAGCGACTTATAGTCCAGAAAATACGGTAAGTTGACATGTACTTGCAAAGTTTCTTTTAGTCAGTTAAATGACTGTTGAAGGAGCAGTATCAACAGATATTAAGCAGACCGTCTACTAATACTCAAGTGGACCATCAAAATAATGCCAAATCTTCTGTATGCACGGAGTACCTGAATGACCTGAGTTTAGCAGATTCTGGAAAATATAATAGATCATCCTGGTATTTCATGACTTAAATCGGTACTCATGCTGCATTTGAATTGCACACTACCACCCAACTGGCACTACTGCCTTGGTAAACTTCAAAATGCTTTAAAGCTAACACCAGGGCTGGTGCTTCTTTCTCAGATATTGAGGTGAGCAAGTAGCAGTCTTCTGCCTCACATGACAAACATGTTAACAAAAGCAGTGTTTAACTAGAGGAAGTAAAACAGTTTAAACTGACAAATGAAAAGAAAATAACATCACGAAACATTCACTGTAAGGGTCCATCTATCAGTCCAATGACGGACCAGTATGTTTAGTTTTTCAGTTAATAGTTCATCGTTTACCATAAGTCGCTTAGAGTCAGTATGCTGGCCCAGTTTCATCTGCTCACGGACACATCCTCGCCAGTTCGGTTCTTAGATAGTTAAGCTAATTTCTTTTAAGTAATAATAGGCTGCCCCATGCTTGCTCATACTTAAGAAAGTTTGATTTAGCTCCTTATGCTAGAAGATATAACTGTAAGCTAATTTCCTTTAAGTAATAATAGGCTGCCCCATGCTTGCACATACTTAAGAAAGTTTGATTTAGTTCCTAGATTAATGTCCATACTAAGTCGAGTGATTGTCAGAAATCATCAGGTCTCTAATGGTGTGCCCATGCTCCATCCATTGAGCCTGAATGTATGACTAGTCCTGGTCGTAGGCTGCGGAAACATCAGCCTAAACAATCTACTAGATTTAAATGATTTCAGGAGATATTAGAGTTAAACAAAACTTTTACATTTATTTGTCAGGCAAAGATATTCACAGGCACAGACAAAAGAAATCACAGGGTTCCACATTTTATCAAATAAACTGATAGAGTCACTAATAGAGTGTTTCTTTTTTTCCAAATGCTAAAAAGACATTAGGTGTTTCTGCCAGAAACACCAGGAAAGATTTGCAGGAGCACATGGGGGTTTCCAATTTAGCAATATTTGTTTTTTGGCTAGCAATGAGGTGAAAGCAATAATATCAACATGGCACTTATTATATTAAGTGTCATTAGGAGGTAAACCGAAAATTGCTATTATTGGGCAGGGTTTCACAGGAATATTAAGAGTATTAGTAAAGTAAAATTAGTAAAGAGTATTAGTAAGGAGAATTAGTTTTTACACGAGCAGAGGGAGTTGAGTATAATAACTTAATCCAAGAGATGAATTTGGGTCCAAATACAAATTTCTGCAGAACTATAAATAAATAATCCCACTCAACCCAGTCAAAGGCTTTCTCTGCATCTAACGAGATAACCATTTCAGGCTTTGGTGATCAGGATGGAGTGAAGACTACATTCAAGAGCCTACACACATTAGATGATAGATGTCGGCCTAGTATAAAGCCAGTTTGATCCTCCGATATGATAGATGGGAGAGGGATTTCTTATCGTTTGGCTAAGACTTTAGCTAATAATGTAATATTGTAAGAGGCTAAATTATCATATGCATTTGTTTATATGACAAAACATGTCTTTTTGACTCAAGAAGGTCCATACTGACTCTAAAGGCAGATTCTGATAAGATCAGGGCCTGGTGTGTGGACTTTGGGGCTTTTACGATGTGGTCACATGTTGATTGGTCAGTTTGAATGTCTCAGCATTTAGTCACATGGTCAAGAAAGATACAAAATAGGTGGAAAACTCTGCTCTGTCTCTCTTTTTCCTGGCCTCTCTTATCTGTCTCTGCGCTTTCCTGCTCTGCTCCTCTCCTCCTCTGGAGTCTATATTCTCTGACTCTACTGCAATCAGGCTAACTTCTGGGCCTGTCTCTTTTTCCCTCCCCCTGTGTCTCTCCTTCTACCTCGGGTAACTTTAATTTTACATTTAAGCTGGGTACAATGGATATCATATGTTTTACCATTCCATATTTTATCAATTTATAGTCATTTTGTAATTAATTCAGTTGTAACCATACAGAATTATTGTCATTAAATCATCTCATTATCAATTATTTGTGAATTACTTTTGATTTAACATCAACATCAACTGTTCCATATTGCAAGACAATACAATCACATAATATCAGCGCTCTCCCACATTTATAGCTATTAATACTGCCCTTATTTCTGTTTTTGGTATAAGATTGCAGAAGAATGGTTTGACTAGATATGTACAGTCTTTTTCCCTTAATAGTGATAACTTTTTAGTCGCTCGACAGAACTAGAGTTCGAACCGCTGAGGTTAAAAACCATTCTTACAGCTAATAATTTAATATCATTATTAATTAGGCTGATTGGTCTATAGCTATTGAAAAATGTAGGGTCTTTATCTTTATTAATATTAGTGAAATCAAAGCTTGGTCTAATAACATTAGGGTTAGCTGACCAGAATTAAAAATAAAAAATCACCAGGAAAGCCGTCTGGGCCTGGAGCCTTATTGTTTTTCACAGTTAAGATGCAAGAGGCAATTTCCTGTGCGCTAAGAGGTTCATCTAGCTTGGTAACTGTAACTGAGCTAAATTTAGGAAATTCTAATTTAGAAAGAAAGTTATTAATAGTGGCGGCATCTAAACAGCTTTTTGGATTGTAAAGATTAGAATAAAAAGAAGCAAACTCTGAGTTAATTTTAACTGGGTTTGTAGTGAGGTTTTTAGAGGAGTCAAAGACCTGTGAGATTAAATGTGGAGAAGCCTGGTCCCTAAGTTGAGAAGCTAAAAGGCAACCCGTTCTCTCTCCGTGCTCATGGTAGGCTGCTTTTGTGTGTTTTAATAAGAATTCTGTCTTGTTGGTTGTTAATAGATCGAAGTTTGTTTTTAGTTTCAGGCGTTCTGTTTTAAGGACATGATTTGGTGAACTAGCGATAAATCTGTCTGTCTCTGAAATTTTGTCAATGAGTCTCGGTTATTTTAATCTCCTGGATTTGGACCAGTGCGAATTAAAAGAAATGATGATCCCACGTATAAATGCTTTGAATGTTTCCACCAATCAGAGTTGGTGATATTGAATCTGATTTGTTGGTTTCTAAAAAAATCAATATCTTAAGGAATGTGGTCACGAAATTCCTTGTTGGCCAGCAGCTCAGTGTTAAGCTTCCAAGTTGCAGCTTGGCTACGCAAATTTCAAGGAAAATAGATGTCTAAAATATGTGGAACATGGTCTGAAATTACTATTGCAGAGTATTTTGTTGATTTAACTAAAGGTAAAAAAATGATCTGTAAAAAAATAATCAATGCGTGAATAGACATGGCGGACATTCGAAAAGAAAGAAAATACTTTTGCGGTTGGATTGAGGAAGCGCCAAGTATCTACGCATCCTAACTGATCCATTAGGGAGGAAAATGCCCTAGACATTGATGTAGGAGCTGATGTTTTTGGTTGTGAACAATCTAGACTTGGGTTAATAGTGCAATTAAGGTCTCCACCTAGAATAAGGTGGTGAGTGTCTAAATTTGGGAGTAAATTGACAAAAGCTGGGTTGTCAAAATTGGGAGCATCAACACTGGCTAAAATGACAGGTGTTTGGTGCAGAGTGCCTGAGACGATAACACACCGCCCACCTGGATCAGAGAATAGATTGTCTGGGACAAATTTTATCCATTTTTGTATTAAAATAGCGGTACCTCTAGATTTGCTTTTAAAATTTGAGTGGAATATCTGTGAATAAGTGTGAAAACACTTTGATCTTTTAATTTGACTGCCCAGGCCTCTCACATTCCAAGTCACGAATTTTACAGTATGATTAGGCAAATCCCCTTTATTAGCTTTAGGACTAGTCATTTATAATATATTGTTGCAGATAGCACAATATGTAGAAATACAGAAAGATGGACTCAAGATGGATGAAACAAAGAGTGTATAAATATAAAAAAGAAACAAAATAAATAATAAGAAATAAAATCCAGAATTATATATATATATATATATATATATATATATATATATATATATATATATATATATATATATATATATATATATACACACATACACATATTTATATTGTGTATGTGTAATTATACAATTACAATATACAATTAAAATATACAATTCACCTTTATTTGTGTAGTGCTTTCACAATTTAGATTGTGTCAAGGCAGCTTCACATAGAAGATCATAGTAAATTGAAATAGTGTCAGTTAAATTTTCAGTTTAAGTTCAGTTCAGCTCAGTTCAATGTCCCCATTGAATGACGTCAGACCGAATATCCTCCGACGCAAACAAGCGACTGGGTGGGTATCCGGCCGGGGGCGTTACCCCAGCCAAGGCTGTGCGAACGTTGCTCTCGATCTCCCATGTCACAGCAGAAATACAAATTCTCTGAGGAACGATGGGCTCAAGAGATGTATTGCGCTCGGAAAAATAAAAAAGACAGGTTTTTGGAAACCGGTCGATAAGAGATGGTAGTCAAACCATCTGAAAAATAATGCCCACCGAGCCTGCCTGGAGCTAAGTCGTTTGGCGGATTTGATGTATTCAAGGTTCTTATGGTTGGTCAAAACGATAAAGGGAACCTCCGAACCCTCCAGCCAATGACACCACTCCTCCAAAGCGAGTTTGACAGCCAACAACTCCCTATTACCAATGTCGTAATTATATTCTGCGGAAGATAATCGGTGTGAAAAAAACACGCAAGGATGAATCCTGTCGTCCGAGGATGCATGGTGGGACAGGATAGCGCCCACCCCCACCTCTGACGCGTCAACCTCAACCACAAACTGCCAGGAGGGATCAGGAGTCACCAGAATGAGAGCTGAAACAAAGCAGCTCTTTAATTTTGTGAATGCTGCTTGTGCTGCACTCAACCACCTGAAGGGAGTTTTGGAGGAGATTAAGGACGTCAGAGGAGCGGCGAGCTGGCGGAAATTGCAAATAAAATGCAGGTAAAATTGGCAAAGCCCAGAAATCTCTGCAGGGCCTTACGAGACTCCGGAATTGGCCAATTCACCACAGCCTGAATCTTCTCTGGATCCATGCGCACCCCCTCGACCAACACGATGTGTCCTAGAAAGGGAACAGACTGTGCATGGAACACGCATTTTCCCTTGGCAAAAGCCCATTCTCTAGCAGCCTCTGAAGCACTCGCCTGACGTGCTGCACATGTTCCTGGAGAGAACGGGAAAAAATCTAAATGTCATCCAGGTAGACATAAATAAACTGATCTATCATGTCTCGCAACCCGTCATTTACAAGTGCTTGGAAAACTGCAGGAGCATTAGAAAGCACAAAGTGAAGAACACAATATTCAAAATGTCACCTGGGGGTATTAAACGCAGTTTTCCGTTCATGGCCCTCCTTAATGCGAACCAAATGATATGCGTTGCGGAGATCTAATTTCGTGAAAAAAGATGCCCCCTGCAGACTCTCGAACACTGAAGACATCAGCGGCAGAGGATTCTTCACGGTGATGTTATTCAGCCCTCGATAATCTATGCAAGGTCGAGAAGACCCATCTTTCTTTTTCATGAAAAAGATCCCCGCCCCCGCCGGTGAAGAAGAAGGGCGAATGATCTTAGCCGCTAGAGAATCAGAAATGTATTTCTTCATGGCCTCCCTCTCAGGTATAGAAAGAGAGTATATCTTACCTTTAGGCGGAGACGTACCTGGCAATAAGTCTATAGCACAGTCATAGGTACAATGAGAGGAAGAGAAGCAGCTCGAGACTTACTGAACACTCTCTTCAGGTCGAGGTACTCACTGGGCACATGAAACACAGATCAAGACACAGCAGAAAGAGCAGACGAAAGACAAGACTCAAGACAGTTCTCACTCAACGAAAATATTTCATTTCATGAATATATATTATATTACACTATATATAATATATTACACTTTTTCAATATTCCTTTAGCACGCTCGTGCTCAGAGAAGGTGCACAGATATCTTCAGCTCCAGTGGTTTGTGTGTTGTCTTCAGGACATGCCCACAGTCAGGAGAATCTCATGAATATTCATGTCAGTGTCACTCTGTGGAGCCAGTAATATTTCAGGATATACCTGTAGATCGCACAGGTCAAAGTCAAAGAGCTCAGATTGTGTTCCTGCTGCACAAGAGCGTCTGTACTTCTGCATGTGAGTGTAATTCTTCTACCATTACGCTTATTTGTGGAGATGATTAAGGGATTTTAGATGTGTGAGTGTGATTTTAAATGTCTGATCCTGAAGATCAAATCCTCTTACACAGATTAAACACTGAGTCAAACACGGTCATTTAAACACTGTGTCTAAAAGCTTTATTTTTTAATCCCTTTAAAGTGTTTGTTCTCTTCTATATCAGACTGACTCAATAGTTTCCAATAATTCAGCATTAAACATAACTCTAAACATTCAGAGTCACGAAATCAAAAGTAAAGTTAAAGCAGACCTTTCAGCTGAACAGGAAGAAAAGCTGCTGAAAAACAAGTTTCTTAAAGAGGTGGTTCAGTGTGTTTTTTGAGGCTTGTTTGCGTTAATTTAATTTTATTATTAAAATGCTGGCATTTACTAAACAAATTACATTTAACCCTTCACTGTCAGCAGACGTTTTAACTAAATGTCTTAGTTAATATATACAATGTCACTCGACAAAGTATATATTATATATTAAATGTGAAATATATGAGGTGTCAGATGAGGGAACTGCATTCATTTGAAGAAGTGTGAATATACAGTGTGATGTTTTTAATCTCAGTATATTGTCATCTCCAGGTGATGGTCAGCGGCTGATTGTTTCCTGAAAGCTCTGCTAAAGTCTGCATTGGTGTTTTAGCTGCAGTATGGCAGA